>NC_053124.1:37840557-38018057 GCF_010015445.1 Perca fluviatilis
AACATCTCAGACATGGTAAGTTGAGTATAAAAAATAATGAAAAAAAATATATCATGATAAAACATGATAAATATGCTTAAATTCATTAAAATAGCAGCTCGATTTGATGTTGTCACTTGGTTTGGTTGAGGATGGCATTTGGAATAAAAAAAAACAACATATATACAGCTTCACTTCACACAGCTTCACTTTCATTTGGCTTATTTGTAGTTTGGCTTATTTTAAGCTAATGTACTTGCACTTAGGAGCAAGGTTGAAAGCACTTAATTAGAGGTCGCTTTGGATAAAAGCGTCAGCTAATTGACATGTAATGTCATGTAAAAAGTTTTCCTAATAGTACCAAATAGTTGAGAACAAAATCTACCTTCTTGTCTTCAACAAAGACACCAAACGTTCGGTGTTGGCTGTCAGAGCTGGTATCTCTGTTGGCTGGTCTGGAACTCTGCAGATCTCTCAAGAAAGACATTAGCCAAGGTCCTGAGGGGTAGGACTGCTGATGTTAATGGTTGATTTTGTTCAAATGTACCAAATTGTAATTATGCAAGTGATTATTGGAGGATGAGCTAAAGCTTTGCTAGTTGTTGGCACTTGAGCCTAAACATGTTCATAGCAACACACGACAAAGATTAGATGCAGTTAGATAACGTATCTATAATAATATATATAATAATGTTTTATTATTATAAAGAGGCGTTGTTTACTTCATAGGCTGTTTACCTGTGTTATTATATCATCTGGGTCACATGAAAGTTAGAAATAACCAAAAGACTTATACTGGAATTCATGCAAACTTTAATTTGTTTAAATAAATAAATGTTTTCAAATTTGACAGAAAGAGACAATTTTAATGTTAATCACAATTATATCAGAGACAATTAATTGTACAGAAACATTTTGAACTGTTCCAGCTCTAGTACAATGTGTTGGATGTGTGTAGTAGTATGGGAGCTCTGCAGCATGTGTTGGGGGGGCGGTAGTTGTTGCATGTTGAGACCAGTAGAGGGCAGCACATACCAAGCTATTATAGCAGGCTGAGGCAATGATGATTTAGAGATAGACAGATGGATAGATGGCTAGAAAGATGGATAGGTAGGTAGGTAGATAGATCGACTTTTATTAATCCCAAAATGGGAAATGTCAGTCCTACAGCAGACAAAATATCAGACACACAGCACGCATACAGAATATACATGAAATAATAAATAAATAGGATAGATTACAAGAACAAATATTCAAAAAATAATGACCGGCTCACTTAGCTCACTCTTACTTAGTAACGCCCTCATACTCTGCTTCTGACTGGCTAGTAGTCCTTACCTAAGTACTGTCAGGGCACGCCCTCATACTCTGCTTCTGACTGGCTAGTAGTCCTTACCTAGGTACTGTCAGGGCACGCCCTCATACTCTGCTTCTGACTGGCTAGTAGTCCTTACCTAGCTACTGTCAGGGCACGCCCTCATACTCTGCTTCTGACTGGCTAGTAGTCCTTACCTAAGTACTGTCAGGGCATGCCCTCATACTCTGCTTCTGACTGGCTAGTAGTCCTTACCTAAGTACTGTCAGGGCATGCCCTCATACTCTGCTTCTGACTGGCTAGTAGTCCTTACCTAGGTACTGTCAGGGCACGCCCTCATAGTCTGGTGTGGTGGTTGAAGGAGCAGGGGAGGTAGTCAAGTTGTTGTAAAGGGTGTTGATTTTGGATTGAAAAAATGAGAGCATGGATTTGCATTTGTCCACTGTGAAGGTTGTAGAAATGTTGCCAGGGAGGTTAAGAAGTTGGTTTATTGTAGAGAAGAGAGTCTTGGGGTTGTTGGAGCCGGAGTGGATGAGCTGGGAGTGGTAGTAGGACCGGGCAGTCTTTTGACATCAGAACGCCAGGCAAACCTTTGCTCACAAAAACTGCAGCTGTACTTTTTCTCTCCTGTGTGGATGCGTACGTGTCTCTGTAAACTATCCGTCTGTGTAAAAGATTTCTGACACACCGGAGCAGCTGAAAAGCTTCTCTCCTGTGTGAGTTATCATCCTAATTCCTCTGCTCTCAATAAAACCTTACCACACTCTAAACTGCTAAAGGGATTTTTGTTTTGGTGAGATTTCATGTGTCTTTTTAAACTTCTTCTTACGCTAAAAGATTTCTTACAGACAGAGCAGCTGAAAGGTTTTTCTCCTGTGTGAGTCATAATGTGTCTCTGTAAATCTCCTCTCTGTGTAAAAGATTTCTTACAGACTGAGCAGCTGAAAGGTTTTTCACCTGTGTGAGTCATCATGTGTTTCTTTAGATTTCCACTTGAAGTGAAACCTTTACCACACACTGAGCAGCTAAATCTGGGAAGCCTCCCTCCCTTGTGGATGATCAAATGTCTTCGTAAATATTGTCTCCGTGCAAACGACATCTGACACACCGGGCAGCTGAAAGGTTTTTCTCCTGTGTGGACTCTCATGTGTGACTGTAAATTTCTACTCTGCGTAAAAGATTTCTTACAGACTGAGCAGCTGTAAGCTTTTTCTCCTGTGTGACATTTCATGTGTGTCTTCAGATCTGCCTTGCAGGCAAAGGTTTTCCCACAGTTAGAGCAGCTAAATGATTTCTCATAAGCACAGCTTCTCTCATCTGACCGACGCTGTCTTGTCTCCTTCCAAAAATCACCATCAACACTGTCATCAGTCTCTGGTTGTAAAAGTGGATGTGAGTTCCTGGCTGGTTCTGGTCCTCCACAGCCCTCTCCATCAGCTTCTATTTCCATGTGTTGAGTTTGTCTTTGAGCTTCCTCTTCATCATCTTCACTCCTCACAGGGACAGGAGTGAATGGGAACTTGGTGATATCAGCCTCCTCCAGCCCTTGAAGCTGCTCTCCCTCCTGACTGCTCCACAGTTCCTCCTGTTCCTCTTTAATGTGCGGGGGGGACTCTGGCTCCTGCTGGTCCAGATTGGAGCTACACTCCTGCTGCTCAGGGGGAACCTCTTCTTTAACCAGCAACAACTGCTCAACATCTGCAGGAAACAGAATGAAACAGACACTCAAACTAAACTCAAACCAATAATGAGAGGTAGTTTATATCATCAAATTTAGGTCTAAAAAACATTGCTTGTTAAGGTCAGCTTGCTAAAAACAGCTACAAAATGGAACCATTTAGGGCAGTCCCTAACGATTACTTGACATAAACTTAAAGTGGCTATGTTAGAATGGCCGCATAGCGGTTGGATAATGACAGCAGGAGACTTGAGGCAGAGGTACGGTGCAGATCAACAGGTGTTTATTTCCCCAGCAATTAACACAAACTTGGAAGCCATGAGCGCATCCAACAAAACTGAGCACCACAGGCAGCATGTGGTCCAGACAGCAGCAGTGCTAGATGGAAAACTGGCAGCCTTTTATAGCCTGCCACTGATCTTATCGACCCTACCATAGTGCCAGGTAAGTCTGAAATGTACTAAATTTAAACAATTATACACAAAACAACAACCACATCGACTTATCTACTCTTATCTCAATTTACTTGCATTTGTTACCTAATACAATCACACATAGTTAGTTTAGCAAGTACAGTCAATTAAAGTACTCCAACACCCCTCCGCCACATGAAACATGGTATCTCCCGGAACCTTTAAAATGGGGCTCGATACGCTGGGGACTCTTTTAGCCTGAGCACTCTGGAGAGGAGACACAACAGAGGTGAGTTACTTGAACACCAACTTTCTATTATACAAACAGCAACAGTTAACCTGCATTCAATTAATCATGCAACTACTATACTGCACATGTTTAGGTAACCAACTAGCAAACTGAGCACGTGTTTCTCTTGACAGGGCTGGCCTCCAATCACCATCAGCTGCAACCTTCACAAAACAGACTGTTAATATTTTCCAATAAACATTTAAAACTTGTGCCTCCTTTTATTTACCTGTAACCTAATGAGCTACAGTGTACTAATGCTAAAATATTAGTGATGAAGAGCACCTTCATTACAGGCTATGACATGGATTTATTTCATCACTGGAGTAATATGCAGTTAAGAGAATCAATGGCAATGTATTTTTGCATCAGGGCGGGGAAAGGAAAATAATTGAAACAGGGCTCCAGCCTACGTAAATGGCTGGGAGCGTGTGCACCTCTCGAAAAATGCAACGCTACCAAGCCATGGCCGAGCGACGTGCGTGCACCTCCCTAAAAATGCAACTGGACATCGCGGCCGTGGGTAACTTTTCCTGCTACATCTTTTCCACCGTGGTCAGAAAGCACAGGGGAGACACTTTCTCTCTCCCACTATGCCTCCAGAGTTGCGACTCGCTCCGAAGATAAACTGCTTCTTTTACACTTCTGGTTAGATGCTAAACAAACTTTGTCAGTACAAGGATTAGATTGAATCTAATTTAATATACTTATTTTCATGCTTAATAGTAATGTTGATAGTAAGTGGAGAAGTGACAAAGACACTATTGATGACATTATTGCAGGTGCAGAATGCAGTGATTGGTGGAAAGACAGGGCTTTCATGTACAGATGAGCAGCGCAGGGATATCAAAGAACGTTGAGCCTTCCTCTTTAAGACAGGTGGCCATGTGGGCAGTGTGTGTATGTGATGTAATGTTAGTCCGATGGGGTTTATTATGGGAAGTGAGGCTCTCCGTGTGTAGAAAAGTACCGTAAGCAGCAGCTGCTGCTGACACAGTGATGCACATGCTTTTCCATGGGTAGTGAAGCTACAGTAGTCCGCGTTTTATGTTCGCTGCTAAGACAAAAAATCCTCGATGCAAAATGACTTGCCTCAAAGCTTCGTTAAATCAATGTTACCAACGTTGTATCGCTGATGGACGGTGTTTCCGCACGGATCGTTATTACTGTCGCACACCAGACGCTGCTCAGTCTGCTGCTGGCGACACATGCTAGAGCGTAAATAGCGAGGGGCTAAGAGAAGAGACAGGCTGGAGAAAACAACAGAAAGGGTCCAAAGTTTGGAATCAGTTCAAACGTAATTAAAACTAAAACTCTGTACAGTGTGTCTACTGCAAAATCAAACTAGCTTAGCACAATAATAGCACGACGTCAGTGCTTCAGCATCTCAACAGAAAACATTTGAATCGAACTTAATCATCCATTCCACGAAGAGGACCCGACAAAAGTAAATCAGTCGTATGGACGATTAAACTACACCAAACACAACTACCAAAAACAAAGACAAGAAAATAGGTAGTGGTGACCACGATCTGATCTAAAGAGCTGACGCGTTGACTATCCCTTCGGAAAAACAGCTGATTGTTGCGCACCTCTCTCTCTCTCACTCTCTCTCTCCCTCTCTCTCTCTCTCTCTCTCTCTCTCTGGAGAAAAGCTGATCAACGATCTACTAGCATAAGTGTAACAGAGCTAATCAAATATATAGAAATGAAAATAGGTTTAGTATAACTAATATTTACATAGGCCTATATACAGATCAGACTCAGGTTGAAACTGAAAGTTAAGTTGCACAACTTAATGTAATGTTTATGTATGTTTAATGTATGCCTTAGTTTGAGGTTGATATTTGAAAATGTTTTCTTTAAAAAAACAATGTAATGATGGCACTTGAATGCACTTAATGTTTAAGTTTTTGAAATATATTGTAAGCAATCTAGGAAATAAAAATGTTGCTTTTTCCAAAAATGTAACCAAACTATTGTTAATTATTGCTCTTCAATAAAACAAAAGTATTTCTTATCCGATTACTCGATTAATTGATGGAATAATCGGTAGAATACTCGATTACTAAAATAATCGATAGCTGCAGCCCTAGAACAAAATCAACGTAATCACGGCATCACCCGGCTAATTTTCACCACAGAAAGCTGCTACCAACTAGGCTAAAGCTAATATAATTAGCCTAAAGAAACAAGGCGTCCATCCCAACTAACCTTACAGTTCGGAGCCGCGATGCTGTAACGTAACACTAATCTGCAACACAAGTCTTTGTCTGATTTAACTTCACTGATTTTTTACACTGATTTAAGTGTTCTTGGATACACAGTTTGTTGCTAGTGTGTGACATGCAGGCTCTGCATGCACAGCCAACCACCAATCACAATCAATGTTGATCAATTTATCAAACAACCAAAGCAGGCCCCGCTAGTCGACCACAACCTGAAATTTTGAAGAAGCAACATGCATACATTATTAATGTCGTATTATGTCTGGACTGAAAGTATTATATGAATACAATGGTGTCATGTTAGTCAACCAGTGTATTTAACTACCTAATGTCCCTCTCCAAAATCCCTTCAGAAGAGTAGTCACAGCGCTCTCTTGCTCTGGTGTTTGTAAAGTATTAAAGTTCAACAAAGAATAATAATATAGGTAATTGTACCAATATAACGGCCTACAAGTCCAGCTGAAATGATTAGACCATTAAACACCCATTATACATTTTCTATAATTCAAGGATTTTTCTTTACTTTTAATACTTTAACTACATTTTCCTGATGATACTTACAGACTTTTACTGAAGTGACATTTTCAATGCAGGACTTTTAATGTAACAGATTATTTTTTACATTGTGGTATTAGTACTTTTACTGCAGTAAAGTATCTGAATATTCCTTCCCCCGATGTTCTTATCCTCATTATTTATTTCATAAAAAGGACAACATACATTAATTAACATTTCTGTAAATGTGCCAGTGTTAGCCAGCCGGCTAATTTTCAACTGTAGGCCAGATGCTTTTAGACCAGAGCAACAGGAAACAGTAAGACATTAGTACAGGTTATACTACACAGACAGAAGTCAACAAGACATTAGTACAGGTTAAACTATACAGACAGAAGTCAACAAGACATTAGTACAGGTTAAACTACACAGACAGAAGTCAACAAGACATTAGTACAGGTTAAACTACACAGACAGAAGTCTACAAGACATTAGTACAGGTTATACTACACAGACAGAAGTCAACAAGACATTAGTACAGGTTAAACTATACAGACAGAAGTCAACAAGACATTAGTACAGGTTAAACTACACAGACAGAAGTCTACAAGACATTAGTACAGGTTAAACTACACAGACAGAAGGCAAGGCAAGGCAAGGCAAGGCAGCTTTATTTGTATTGCACATTTCAGCAACAGGGCAATTCAAAGTGTTTTACATAAAACATTAAAGAGCAGTTAGAAAACAATTTTAAACAATTTTAAAACATTAATAAACAAATTAAAACAAGAATAAAATTGAGAGTGCAGTATAAGAATAAAAGTTACAGTGCAGTATAAGAAATTAAAGTTAATAAAATAGATTATTTAAAGAAAAGCAACATCAAAAAGATAGGTCTTTAGCTTAGATTTAAAAGAACAGAGTTTCAGCGGACCTGCAGGTTTCTGGGAGTTTGTTCCAGATGTGTGGAGCATAAAAACTGAACGCTGCTTCCCCCTGTTTAGTTCTTACTCTGGGGACAACAAGTAGACCTGTCCCAGACCACCTGAGAGGTCTGGGTGGCTCATAGTGTAGCAGCAGATCAGAAATGTATTTTGGCCCTAAACCGTTTAGTGATTTATAAACCAGTAAAAGTATTTTGAAATCAATTCTTTGAGGCACAGGAAGCCAGTGTAAAGACTTCAGTACTGGAGTGATGTGATCCACTTTCCTGGTTTTAGTGAGGACTCGGGCAGCAGCGTTCTGAATCAGCTGCAGCTGTCTGATTGATTTTTTAGGGAGACCTGTAAAGACACCGTTACAGTAGTCAAGTCTACTGAAGATAAAAGCATGGACAAGTTTTTCCAGATCTTGCTGAGACATAAGTCCTCTAACCCTTGATATATTTTTAAGGTGATAATATGCTGATTTTTTAATTATGTTAATGTGGCTGTTAAAATTTAGGTCTGAGTCCATGACTACACCAAGATTTCTGGCTTTGTCTGTTGTTTTTAACATTGTCGTTTGAAGCTGAGCGCTGACTTTCAATCGTTCCTCTTTTGATCCAAAAACAACCACCTCCGTTTTTTCTTCATTTAATTTAAGAAAGTTCTGGCACATCCAATCATTAATTTGTTCAATGCACATATTTAATTGTTGTATTTGGCTATAGTTCCCTGGCGATAAGGTTATGTAAATTTGTGTGTCATCTGCATAACTATGGTAAGTTATTGGTTTTCCATAATCTGAGCCAGTGGAAGCATGTAGATGTTGAACAGAAGAGGCCCCAGAACGAGCCTAGGCGGAACTCCGCGCGTATGTTTGTATGCTCAGATGTATA
This sequence comes from Perca fluviatilis, assembly GCF_010015445.1. Taxonomy (NCBI): domain Eukaryota; kingdom Metazoa; phylum Chordata; class Actinopteri; order Perciformes; family Percidae; genus Perca; species Perca fluviatilis. Next base: position 37,848,774 of record NC_053124.1, read on the forward strand.
ATTACCTATAGACACAAAGTAGTCCCTATTCTTAAAATAGGATTCACACCACTTTAGTACTGAGCCAGAAAGACCAACCCAGTTTTCCAATCGGTCAAGCAATATGTCATGGTCTACTGTATCAAATGCAGCACTAAGATCAAGTAATACTAAGACTGAAATTTTGCCACTATCTGTGTTTAAGTGGATGTCATTAAAGACTTTAACAAGAGCCGTCTCAGTGCTGTGGTGTGGTCGAAAACCTGACTGGAAGGCATCAAAACTGTTGTTTAGCAATAAGAAAAGATTGAGTTGTTGAAAAACAACATTTTTCTATGATTTTACTTAAAAATGGAAGGTTTGATATGGGCCTATAGTTGCTCATTAGTGTCGTGTCTATATTGTTCTTTTTAGGAGGCTTGATGACTGCAGTTTTCAGGGCCTGTGGAAAGATACCTGAGAGCAGAGATGTGTTTACAATCTGTAGAAGATCAGAAGCCAACACTACAAAAAAATTTTTGAAAACACCCGTTGATAGAATATCAAGGCAACAGGAGGAGGTTTTCAGATGTTTGTATATATGTCCTCCAGGTTTTTAAGGTTGATCGTGAAATGAATGTGTCATGTTGGAATTTGTTTTGCGTACATGTGACAACACATAATCATATGTCCTTGATATGGAGGCACTGACTGTCAATTTTTCTGAGATTTTTGTGTGTGAAGAAGGAGGCAAAGTCGTTGCAAGCCTTGGTAGACAACAGTTCAGATGCTACTGGTACTGGAGGGTTTGTTAATCTATCAACAGTAGCAAACAAAGCACGTGAATTATTATTGTTTCTGGCGATAATGTCAGAGAAAAGGACCGTCTTGCATTTCTTAGTTCCAGATTATAAATGCGAAGTCTCTCTTTATAAGTGTTATAATGGACCTGGAGATTAGTTTTTCGCCAACTGCGTTCAGCTTTTCGACACTCTTTTTCTGTTCTCACACCTATAAAATTTCTCCATGGAGATCTTTTCTTACCAGAGACAGTTTTGACCTTAGTGGGAGACAATAGCATCAATAACATTCGTAATTTTACAGTTGAAATTATCTACCAGCTCAGTGACGGAGGCCCCAGTGAGGGTTGGTGTAGCGGAGAAAAGCTGAATGAATGATTCACTGGTGTTTTCAGTGATATACCGTTTTCTGATTAACTTTGTTTGAACACTTTTGGCGCGGGAGATAGTGCTGTTAAAGAAAACACAGGAATGATCAGATAGAGCAACATCAGTCACCACAACCTTGGGAATGTTCAGACCCTTGGAGATAATCAAGTCCAGAGTGTGCCTTGCTATTGTGCGTGGGCTGTGTCACATGCTGAGTCAGTCCATAGCTCTCAAAAACACAACACAGTTCTTTGGTCCCTCGGTCCTGGGGGTTGTCAACATGAATGTTAAAATCACCAGCAATAATTGTACGGTCAAAGTTAATACAGATTATAGACAGCAGTTCATTAAAATCGTCAAGAAAGGATGCACAGTATTTAGGTGGCCTGTAGATATTTAGAAGTAGAGCTTGAGGGGAGGATCTTAGCTGAAGAGCCACATATTCAAAAGAAGAAAATTTCCGTAAAGATATTTGCGTACATTGGAATGAGTCATTAAACAAAATGGCGACTCCACCTCCTTTCTTATTCACTCTATTCTCACTCATAAAACTAAAGTTAAGGGGGCTGACTCAATGAGAACAGCAGCACTGTTATTATGGTCCAACCAGGTTTCAGTTAAAAACATAAAATCAAGATTGTTCTTGATAATGAAATCATTGATTAAAAATGATTTTCCCTGCCAAAGATCTAACGTTTAGTAGGGCTAGTGTTAGTGCGTTTTCATTTTTGGGACAGACTGTGGCTGACGAGGAATGGATGCTAAATTTGCAAAGTTTGCAGTTACGCGCTTATTTCGCCATTCTTTTTCTATTACCTATCACAACATAAATTGTGGAAGAACCTAATCACGCGGGGCCCAGGCTTGTCTTGGAAAGAGTCATGAGTGCTACTATGCATGCAGCCTGGACCCGGCCCATATCAGTTAATGCTTACTGCATTTTGCACACAAGCATCCTTATCAGTTTGGGGAGAAGGAGTTAGCTGCCGTCGCCTTGAGGGGCAGAGGTGCCTGGCGTTTTCGATGGGAGAAGGAAGGGGGGCATACTTGGTTCCAGCATTTACTAGCTGCATCATCTGGTCAGTGAACTCCAACATGGGGATGGGGGAAAGAGGGGAGAGCGACATATCCTAAAGAGGGGTCTCCCTATAGCTGTCGTTCGGTTATCAAGGGGGCTTGAGGAAGTGTTGCCTGCGGGTGAGAAGGGGTGTTGAGATTTCTCATCTCCGGTCTTTGGTCTCCCATGGTCAAATCTTTGCTCAGGTGGGGGCTGTGGTGGCTCACTACCGCCTTTGTTGTTGTGTCTTCCTCTTGTTTTGGTTCATCTTGTCTCGCCCTTGGCCCAGGGAGCAGATGTGTGGCGCAGAAAGTAAAGTAGGCTAGAGGTGAACAGCTTTACTCCTGGCTTGTTAAGGAATAGTCCATCTGCTTTAAAAGATGTCTGCAGCCCCAGAAAATGTTAAAATTGTCAATGAACTGCAGAGAATGGTTGGTACATGCATTTGAAAGCCATCTGTTCAGTGCCAACAGTCTGCCGAATCTCTCAGCTCCTCCTCTGACTGGCGGTATAGGGCCACTGATAAACACCTATGCGTTTAGGGAGTTGACTGCGTTCAGCAGATTCATAAAGTCAATATTCAGCACTTCAGACTCTTGCTTTACAACATCATTTGACCCTATATGCAGTATAATGTTCTTCACAGTTGGGTGTGCTGCTATGATATCCTGGATTCTTTGGGCCAAATCAGACACCATGTCTTTGGGAAAACAGAGTATTTTGGTGTTTTTACTGCTTTTTATATCTTTCACAGCAGAGTCACCCACAATCAGAGTTTGGGGCCCAGTCGTTAGCTTTCCCTGTAGCTTTTTACTTTTAGAATTGCTCTCAGTCCTTACCCTGGTTGGACGATGAGACGTAATCCAGGTTATGTCCAGTGTCCTGCAGCAGAGGAGCAAATCTGTTCTTCACCTGCACACTCAGTTGTTGGGGAGGCATTTTGTTGCTGATTTTCCCTTTTGCAGTTGTCCACGGCTGTGTCCTACTAAGTATAGGGGTTGAAGAGGCACTCTGCCTGGGTGGTAATGCAGGCCAGCCGGTCATATCACAAATCTCAGGGCGCTGTGCTCTGCCCGTTAGTCGTCCTCCCTTTTCCCAGCAAAATGATTTACTCTTAGGCTTTGCACCAAAAGAGTTCCAGGGAGGACTGCCACTTGTTGATTTATTATCCGTTCCACAGCCCTCTTGTTTCTTTGTGGTCTTGCTGGTGCTAGTTAGCCGTGTGTTAGCATGCTTTTGTCCATTGTTTTGGGTCACTGGTAAAGTGGTGTCATTTCCACATGATCCGTTCACTTCCAGGTTTACTTCTAACCGGTAAATTTTGGTTTCCAGAACTGCAATGGAGCTTGTAGTAGTCCTCTATGGAGAAGGGTGGCATCTTGCTGCTAATTAGCTTTAGCTACAGTCACTTTAGGACAGGCTTGAGCTATTGGTAGGCCTCGGTCACGCAGAAAAATGTTCAAATATGACAATAGCCTACTATGTCTACAAAAAATGTATAGTCCAGTGATTTATAAGTATCCAAGAGCCAACAAGACATTAGTACATGTCAACAAGAGATTAGTACATGTTAAACTACACAGACAGAAGTCTACAAGACATTAGTACAGGTTAAACTATACAGACAGAAGTCAACAAGACATTAGTACAGGTTAAACTATACAGACAGAAGTCAACAAGACATTAGTACAGGTTAAACTACACAGACAGAAGTCAACAAGACATTAGTACAGGTTAAACTATACAGACAGAAGTCTACAAGACATTAGTACAGGTTAAACTATACAGACAGAAGTCAACAAGACATTAGTACAGGTTAAACTATACAGACAGAAGTCAACAAGACATTAGTACAGGTTAAACTATACAGACAGAAGTCAACAAGACATTAGTACAGGTTAAACTACACAGACAGAAGTCAACAAGACATTAGTACAGGTTAAACTATACAGACAGAAGTCAACAAGACATTAGTACAGGTTAAACTATACAGACAGAAGTCAACAAGACATTAGTACAGGTTAAACTATACAGACAGAAGTCAACAAGACATTAGTACAGGTTAAACTATACAGACAGAAGTCAACAAGACATTAGTACAGGTTAAACTACACAGACAGAAGTCAACAAGACATTAGTACAGGTTAAACTATACAGACAGAAGTCAACAAGACATTAGTACAGGTTAAACTATACAGATAGAAGTCTACAAGACACCAGACAGACAGCTAGAGCAACAAATCAGCTTTCTCAGTAAGCCATGCAGAGCTACAGGAAGCAGCAAGACGTTAGCACAGTTACACATCAACAGTATAAGAAGCCATGCAAGCATCACAACACGGCCAAGAAACACAGACCCGAGCCATCTTCTTGCACCGTTCAATCATGCAGAACAGTAACAAGCAGTAATAAAAAGCTGTTCAGCATGCAGAGACCAACTTCAGGGTTTAAAATTAGCCATGATTCCACAAATTCCGACAGGCTTCTCAGAGGTTAATGAAAATGCTTTATTATGCCTCAATTGTGCAAAAATAACTTCTGTAATAAAATAAAATAGAATCTGTAACAACCTACAATAATAGCTCTCTTTTAAAATAATATGAAACAATGTTCTAAATATGACCTCTTCTGAGTTAGAAAATACAGCTTCAACAAAATATCTCATAATACCTTTTCAATGTAATAAAACAAATAATAAAGACACTGAAACATATGTGCCAGCTTTGCACACGGTGCACTCCGCCTCCCACTTGCGAATTCACGTAGAATAGAACCACAAAACCACCACCAGTTCAACATGGCATCATGACTTTGCGTAAATATATACGCCACTTTCATAAAGCCAAATGGCGTGTCATTTTACGCCATTTTCGGCTATCCACGTGGATGATACACGCTGGAAACAGCTGATGTAAACAGACCCACCACGTGGCCTCGCCACGTTGCGCGTTATCGCGAGAACGCGACGGACTATCGCGAGAACAAGGTCACACGCCTGTCAAGAAAAAAAACAACTGGTTGAGTTTAGGAAAAGAACACAGGGAAAGGCTTTAGTAACAAAACAGTGACAAAAACACGGAAAATAACGACTAAAACACGCTTACGACAACAACAAATGGTTGGGTTTAGGAAAGAAACATTGGGTAAGGCTTATTAAAAACACAAAATTAAAAACAAAAAACGGCAAAAAAACGGCCGAAAAATCGCCACACGCGAGTCGCGAACCCGGCTCTCCCAGGTGAAAGTCCTGTGTTTTACCCATCCGCCACCCCAACGTACATCCTCACCCAATCCCTCGTTCCTTTATACCACTCGCTACGGCGGAAATGGACTCGCAATATAGGCCAATGGCGGCCGATTTGCGTTGATATACACGCAAAAATGCGATTATGCGTCTTCATAACACGCAAAAACGGAATACAAATTGGCGTGTCATACATACGCCAATTCATGAGATCAGTCTGACCAGTTAGTTTCCATCCAGAGGAGTAGAGGGGAAACGACTCTGAGCTTTGTGTTCAAGGTGTAGTGCAGGGAGATATGATCCGCCGTGAGCACGGTGTATTTTATTTTGAAAATTAACCGGATGTTTTATTTTGCTTCTGTGCTCGACTTCCCGTCACGCACTATCTGCGGTGTGCTGAGTTGGTCCGGAGCTCTCCGGTGTCCTGGGACGCAGTCGGGAACGCAGGCGTTCCACAACCGGTGGAAATACACACATTGACTTTAATGGAAACCTAATGACTCCGCCGCCATTCTGGAGCCGTTCCGTAGCCGTTCCGCATCCAGTGGAAATCTGGGGTTAGTGGCCTGATGTTTATACTTGTGCGCTGGTGTGTCCGTTAGCCTAAAGAAAGCAGCCGCAGTTAGTCGCTGCTCCACCAACGCTCTCAGCATCTGGACTTTACACATTTTACCTCTTTCTCTACACAACAAAGACACTCTGCTAACACACCTTTCTGCTAGACGCCATCTTGTTCAATGTGTGAAGTCAGCCGCAGTGAACAGGAAGGAAGATATACGTATATAAAATATATGTTTGAAGAAAGACATTTAAATGCATTTTCAGAGCTCTGAGAAAACAAAGAACCAAATTGAAGATGATGGTAGTTTGCCTTTTTATTTGAAAGTGTCAAACAGAAGACAGAAGGTTTAATCTTGCAGTGTAAATGTAAGATGTCAACGGTTTTTGTTGTTTGTCTAAAGGTGAAGTTAATGTTTATGTTTATTTATCGGGTAATTAAGTTTTTAAGTATTGGGTGGTTACAGTTGTCTGATTTCTTGATTATAAATGAATATATGAGACATTACAAGAAAAAACAAATCTAATCAAATTTTCAAATAAGTGTACTTTTTCCTACCACACAATATAATGTCTTCTATCTAGATGTTGCTACATAAAGATTTTTGTTTGATACTTGAGAGGTTTTGCTTGGACTTAAAGTGATGGTTCGGAGTAATTTCAACCTAGCGTCCTTTGCACCATGACCTCGAGCCAAACACCCCCCCAGAAGCTTTTTTCACCTGGGTCGAACATTGGGAGAGTTAGCGTAGCGTTATCAGCTGAATAGCTTAGCGCAGGGGCTAATGGATCCGAAGTGTCTCTTAACATTACCCCATAATAATAACGCAAAATGATACCAAGCGTCTACAGTAGTACAAATAGGTTATGCACTCATAAAACGATGGATTGTAAAGTTTGTAAGTACACAGAAGTTTATGTAAATAACACTTGCCTGCTCTCTTCAGCTCTCTGTTGTTGCTGCTGCTGCTGCTGCTACTACGGGCGTCAGTAAGAGTGCTTAGTGTCTAAATTACAATTAACCCAAAAGAGATGCAACAAAAATATTTATTAATTTAATTGTTAAATAAGGTAATGTCTCCAAACTTACCTCAATTATAACTTGTCTTCTGCTAGTTATTCTACAGCACTTACTTTAAAAAATAAGTTAAATTAATAAATATTTTTGTTGCATCTCTTTTCGGTGTTGTAATTTGTAGATGTCCCTAAGCACTCGTCTCACAGCAGCAACAACAGCAGCAGAGAGCAGAAGCCAGCAGGCAAGTGTTATTTACATAAACTTCTGGTGTACTTACAAACTTTACAATCCATCGTTTTATGAGTGCATAACCTATATGTACTAGTGTAGACCTTTGGTATCATTTCGGGCATTATTAGTGGGGTAATGTTAAGAGACACTTCGGATCCATTAGCCTCTGCGCTAAGCTATTCAGCGGCTAACGCTACTCTACGCTAACTCTCCCAATGTTCGACCCAGGTGAAAAAAGCTTCTGGGAGGGTGTTTGGCTCGAGGTCATGGTGCAAAGGACCCTAGGGTGAAATTACTCCGAACCATCACTTTAAAGGCACAAACGTTATTTCATGTCACCAGTCTCAGGTTCAGAAGAGTCTCCAGTCTGGTCTTCAGTCTCTGGTTGTAAAATTGGATGTGAGTTCCTGGCTGGTTCTGGTCCTCCACAGTCCTCTCCATCAGCTTCGGTTTCCATCGGACCAACACATTTATGTCTTTTGACATCAGAACGCCAGGCAAATCTTTTGTTACAAACACTGCAGCTGAATCTTTTCTCTCCTGTGTGGACTGTCATGTGTGACCGTAAAGTTCCTCTCCGTGTGAAAGATTTCTTACAGACTGAGCAGCTGAAAGGCTTTTCTCCTGTGTGGATTCTCATGTGTCTCTTCAGGTGTGCCTTGGTCCCAAATTTTCTCCCACACTCAGAGCAGCTGAAAGGTTTCTCTCCTGTGTGGATTCTCACGTGTCTCTTCAGGTGTGCCTTGGTCCCAAATCTTCTCCCACACTCAGAGCAGCCGAATGTTTTCTTACATGTTGAATCATGTTTCAGAGAGTTTAAAGCTGACTGAGGTTCTCTGGTCTCCTTCCAATCAGCACTGTCTTCAGTCTCAGGTTCAGAAGAGTCTCCAGTCTGGTCTTCAGTCTCTGGTTGTAAAAGTGGATGCAAGTTCCTGGCTGGTTCTGGTCCTCCACAGTCCTCTTCATCAGCTTCTGTTACCATCTTACCAACACATTTATGTGTTTTGATATGATAACGCTTGGAAAATCTTTTGTAACAAACACTGCAGCTGAATCTTTTCTCTCCTGTGTGGACTACGGCCATGTGTGACCGTAAACTTCCTCTCCGTGTAAAAGATTTCTTACAAACTGAGCAGCTGAAAGGTTTTTCTCCTGTGTGAGTAATCATGTGTCTATTCAGATGTGACTTGACGCCAAATCTTTTCCCACACTCAGAGCAGCTAAATGGTGTCTGACATCTTGAATCATGTTTCAGAGAGTTTAAAGCTGACTGAGGTTCTCTGGTCTCCTTCCAATCAGCACTGTCATCAGTCTCAGGTTCAGAAGAGTCTCCAGTCTGGTCTTCAGTCTCTGGTTGTAAAGGTGGATGTGGATGTGAGTTCCTGGCTGGTTCTGGTCCTCCACAGTCCTCTCCATCAGCTTCTGTTTCCATGTGTTGAGTTTGTCTTTGATGAAGCTGTGAAGACTGAGCTTTCTCTTCATCATCATCACTCTTCACAGGGACAGGAGTGAATGGGAAGCTACACTTCTGCTGCTCAGGGAGAACCTCCTCTTTAACCACCAACAGCTGCTCAACATCTGCAGGAAACGCATACAGAGAAATGTTGTTGAACTGGATCTTATCACCTGGATTGTGATTGGAGTTCGATTTTCTCCACGTAGTCACAGAATGATTTATGGCAGGAAGATGGCGCAACAGTAACACATTCTGAAGGGTCACAGATTTTTTTTTAACAATGGAAAAGCCTGCGTTAGCGTATCCAGCCAGGTGAAAGGTTTTTCTTAAGTAAGTGCTGTAGTATAACTAGCAGGAGAGAAGTTATAATTGAGGTAAGTTTCGAGACATGACCTTATTTAAATCATTAAATAAATAAATATTTTTGTTGTATCTCTTTTCAGTGATGTAATTTGTAGACGGCCCCTAAGCACTCTTACTGCCCAGTAGCAGCAGAAGAGAGCAGAAGCCAGCAGGCAAGTGTTATTTACATAAACTTCTGGTGTACTTACAAACTTTACAATCCATCGTTTTATGAATGCATAACCTATTTGTACTAGTGTAGACGTTTGGTATAATTTCGGGCATTATTAGTGGGTAGTCATTTACGAGATACAAACGTGGGTCCATTAGCCCCTGCGCTAAGCTATTCAGCTGATAACGCTACTCTAGCTAACTCTCCCAATGTTAGATCCAGGTGAAAAAAGCTTCTGGGGGGTGTGTTTGGCTCGAGGTCATGGTGCAAAGGACCCTAGGGTGAAATTACTCAGAACCATCACTTTAAGTTAAAGACTGAATTAAAGACAAACAAGCACTGTTGCTAATGTGGAAGATCACATCAAGCAGCACAATGTATCCTGAAAAAGGCATTCAACATATGTAAAGTAGGGTTGCACGATTATGGCCAAAATGATAATCACGATTGTTTTTGAGCAATATTGAGATCACGATAAATTATCACAATTATTTGTTGATTTGAACCAAAACAAATTTTATTGTCACATAGGCTAATTATAACTGCTTTTACATCCATATTGTGCTACATTCCTGCTAATACATCCATATTGTGCTACATTCCTCTTCCTTTATTGAAGGATACAACATAACTAATAACACTGGTGGGACTGTTGAGCTCTGTTTCAGACCGATACCTCCGGTTCAGGCTGGTCCTCATCCTCAACACGGGCCTTTTTCAGTCACGGAAAATACTTTTCAATACTCATCTGGATTGAAGCAGCAAACATTCAGTGTAAGAGTAAAAAAATTACATAACATTATTTATAATAAGTTTATTTGATTCACAACTGCTACATACGGGTGTTTTGACCTCGACAACCCAACTGCATTTTACCGCAAACTTGCGACTAGTTAACTTTCTAAAGCGGGCCCAATCGCTTGTTTGCTAAGAGTCTGGTCGGTGATTGTGAATGTGTGATTGTGTAAAGGTGTTCACCAGATAGATACCGACCTTTCGTGAACTTGTGAATTTCGCCAGCCGTCTTCTCTCCTTGATGGAGACAGACGCTGAGTGCACGGTGGGCTCGATGGTGTTTTAAGCCCCCAATGTCGCCTTACAGGCAGCTAACCCTCACATAAAACCTTTAACATAACCTTGCCGCGCTGCCTGAAAGGCGACGTTGGGGGCTTAAAACACCAAACAGCGCTCAGTGGGAGGAGCTGTGTTTATGTATGTGAGCGAGACACAAGTGACAGAGGGACAGAGGAGAGCAGGGAAAGGATAGCTATAAACCTACTGGAAGCCAGGACCAAGCAAGTGACAGTGAATAGGGGTGCTGAGGTATGCCACACCAATCCAATCCACTTTATTTCTATAGCACATTTTACAAACACAAAGTTTCCAAAGTGCTGCACAGAAGACTCAGAACATACAAACAATTCATAAAAAATATATAAAATATAGAAAGAATAAACACCACAGTGGACCACATAACTCACACAGAATTAAAAGCCAAAGAATAAAAGTGTGTCTTTAGACGTGCCTTAAAACAGTCAACTGTAGGGGCAATTCGGACATGGAGAGGCAGGGCATTCCAGAGTTTAGGTCCAACCACAGAAGCGCCCTGTCCCCCGAGTCTTAAGTCTTGATTTGGGGGACCACAAGCTGGAGCTGGCCCTCTGACCTCAGTGTCCGCTGGCCGTATAAATTTGGATGAGGTCCGAAATATATGTTGGGGCCAGTCCATTCACAGCTTTAAAAACAAACAATAAAATCTTAAAATCAATCCTAAAACTAACAGGGAGCCAATGCAATGAGGCAAGAATTGGAGTTATATGCGCGCGCCTTTTGGTTCCTGTTAAAAGTCGGGCTGCAGAGTTTTGGACTAACTGTAAGCGTGAGAGTGCGTTTTGATTTATACCAAAATAAAGTACATTACAATAAAAGCATGTATAGCTTGTTCAAAACTGCTAAAAGACAAAAACGGTTTAACTTTGGCTAAAAGGTGAAGATGATAGAAACTAGATTTCACTATTGCATTTATTTGTTTATTAAATTTAAAATCACTGTCTATTTTTACCCCAAGGTTAGTTATCACAGGATGCACAGAGACATTTAGGGGGCCCAAATCTATCATGGGATTAGTGGGGCCAAACTGCATAATCTCAGTTTTACTCTCATTTAGTTTAAATTTTTTTTGGGCCAACCACTCTTTGACGTCATTTAAACAGTCAAGTAGGGGTGTCAGGGGGCTGCCCTCATGTTTTCTGATTGGCATATAAATTTGACAGTCATCAGCATAAAGATGATATGAGATGCCATGCTTTTTAAAAACTGTTCCTAGTGGGAGAAGGTACAAAGCAAAAAGTATAGGACCAAGAATTGATCCCTGGGGGACCCCACAGTTCAAAGGCGCAGTTGATGAAGTAGAGTCCCCCATTTTAACAAAAAAGCATCTCCCTGAAAGATATGACTCAAAACACTTTAGGGCAGTCCCCGACTCCCACACAGTTTTCCAAACGAGATAAAAGAATTTTGTGGTCAACTGTGTCGAAAGCTGCAGTGAGGTCTAAAAGCACTAAAATGGCTGTCATTAAAAATAGGTCATTAAAAACCTTTAAAAGTGCCGATTCAGTGCTATGAAATACTTTAAAACCTGACTGAAAAGTATCTAAGATGCCATGTGCCTCCAGAAAAGACTGCAGCTGCAGAAATACACATTTTTCCCAAATTTTCGATAAAAAAGGAAGCTTTGAAATAGGACGATAATTCGCAACATTTGCGGACTCAAGTCCTGCTTTCTAAATCAGTGGCTCAATTACTGCTTTTTTACAAAATGCAGGCACAACTCCAGAAGATAGGCTACTATTTGTAATTTCCTCAACATGAGAGCCAATCGTTTCCCATACATCCTTAAAAAGGTGTGTAGGGACAGGATCCATAGGGGATGTGGAGGATTTGATCTGATTGATAATCTTTGTAAGAAATAGCATTGAAACTGGCTCAAACTGACAAAAAGTAGCTGAACAATGCATGTTTACAGAAATGTTCAAAGATTGGGGCAATATATTGGCTCTAATATCTGCAACTTTCCTGTTAAAAAAGACCAAAAAGTTTTCACAAGTATCAGGTGAAGATTCAATAGAAGTGGATTGTGGAGGGTTCAACACAGACTCAATGATTTTAAAAAGAACACGTGGATTGTTGACATTTTGAGAAACTATTTCTGAAAAATATTGTATTTGTTTAATTTTTTGATAGTTTCTCCAGCTGTCCTGTAAAATCTGATAAGACACCTGCAGCCCATCCTTTTTCCAGCGGCGCTCTGCCCTTCTACACTCTTGCCTGGCTGCGCGCGTGGCTTCACATATCCATGGCTCAGGCTTTGGTCTAGGGCGAAATGCTCTTATTGGAGCTACAGTGTCCAGAACCTCAGAACAGGTGGACAAAAAAAATTTGTTAATTGCTCTGTATCAGAGGCAGCGGAGCTACTGTTTGCTTGCACATGAGCAGCAAAAGAAGAAGAAAAACACGAGGAGGTGTCGTGCTTAAGAGTGCAACCATAACGCACGAGAGCAGGTGGTTTTACTAAATCGTTAAAAACGAAATCAAACATGACAGGACAATGATCCGAAAAAATAGCATCAGACACTAATACATTATCAATGGGCAGCCCATAAGACAATACAAGATCCAATAAATGCCCATGTATTTGTGTGGATCCTGTAACATGTTGAATTAAGTTAAAACCATCAATCAAATCTAAAAATTCTTTCGCCATAGCTTTTGAAGGGCAACAAACGTGTACATTAAAATCACCAACAATTAGAATCTTATCATAATTTGTCCTTATAGCAGCAATAAAATCAGAAAAATCCTTAATAAAGTCATGATTATACTTTGGCGGCCGGTATATCACCGCGCACAAAACAGGATTTCGCAAACCCAGTTCAAAGCAGCTTAGCTCAAATGAAGTAAAAGCCATCGACAAAAGGCTTACAATGGTGGCTTACTCTTTAGTATTGTAGCAATTCCTCCTCCACGTCCAGTCATACGCGGTGTATTAATAAAAGTACACTCGGGAGGTAACAGTTCCGAAAAAGCAGTGGACTCACCCAGATGAATCCATGTTTCCGTAATAAACAATAAATCCAATGAATGCGTGTTGAAGAAGTCCTTAATGATAAAAGTCTTATTCATCACTGATCTTGCATTCACAAGCGCACACCTAGTTGAGGCCTGGACCTGGTTAGCTGCCGAAACTCCCCGGCTCAGCGGCTGAAGATGGCCTGGGTTTACTCCACGTAGCCGAGATCGACAATGGCGCACAGCAGGACGCTCATCCAGTATACCAACTACAGGGACCAGATAGCTGCCAGCAGGAGCGAAGATGCGCCGAGATATAAGGCGATAAAAGCAAGCCTCATACTCTTTAGGGATACTTGCGTGGGACCGCGCCAAATTTGGAGAAAGTGCTAGCCAGGATTTCAGCCTGACTAGCCTACCACTGCGCACTCCTCTGCGGCGTTTCCTGGGAAGCAGAGCCTTCAGGTGGAGCAGGTGCTCTGGTATGTCAGCCAAGAAAGAGGGACGCGACTTTGAAGATCCCTTGTAGTTGTATTCCGCACACGAATCCACCAACACTTTAATATTTAGAAGCTCTATACGATCATACGTCCGTAGAGAGTCAGTGGTCCTGATGTTATTCAATAAAAAACAGTATAAAACTCGCAACAGCCAGGAGAGCCAAACGGCAAACCAGCCACGCCGGCGCCATCATCCCGCCATCAACACCACTGCTAAGGAGAAAGGATACAACGTTATTCAAGGCTTTTTAGGAAGCATTAATGCTAAGCCTCAAGAGTACTGAGAAATTAGGGGTGGGAGATATTGACAAAAATGAATATCTCGATATATTTTTTTTAATATCTCGATATCCAGACGATATTTTTGAAATCCTTCAAAGAAATGTGTGCAAACCGGCAAAGAAAATAAAGTCTTGACTTGCTGCATTTGACCTATTATTGTATAGAATTACTAGTAGGGGTGGGCGATATGGAAAAAAAATAATATCTCTATTTTTCAGATTTTGACGATAATAAGATGATATCCTTTTAAAAATGTGTTTTTAAAAGTCCGAGTTACTTAATCACTTAATTCTTTAAATTTAAGTATTCAAGTAAAAACAATTCAAAGACAAAATACTAATACTATACTAATTGAACTAGTGTAGGAACATTGAACTCTGAGTACACATTCAGTTGTACACCTCTACTGTAATGTCAATTGTGCAGCATACAAGCAAGATGAAATCATAACAATAAACAAAGGGCTCTGTTCTGTAACATATTGCACACAACCATGTCCTTATTGGAAGCAGTCCTGGAGCTGGGACAGGGCAGTGTCAGGCCAGGTTTTGATAGTCCTTCTGACCGGGACGTATGCTGGGACCAGGAGTAGTTGGATGTGATCTGACTGATGTATGCTGGGACCAGGAGTAGTTGGATGTGATCTGACTGATGTATGCTGGGACCAGGAGTAGTTGGATGTGATCTGACTGATGTATGCTGGGACCAGGAGTAGTTGGATGTGACCTGACTGATGTATGCTGGGACCAGGAGTAGTTGGATGTGGCCTGACTGATGCATGCTGGGATCAGGAGTAGTTGGATGTGATCTGACTGATGTATGCTGGGACCAGGAGTCGTTGGATGTGACCTGACTGGCCCAGGTGAGGGAGAGGAGCAGTTCTGTGTGCTTTCTTGATGTTAGAGTATACATGGTCTAGTGTGTTCTTCCCTCTAGTAACACAATCTACATGATGGAAAAAGCTGGGGAGTACAGACTTTAAGGACGCCTTGTAAAAGTCCCCTCCAGGTGATCGCGCTGCAGTTTGTTCACTATGGTAAGCAGTGAGCCAAACTTGTGCTAACGTTAGCATCGGGGGCTATGTAGACGGCAGTGTGCTGTTTTCGTGGTAAATAAAATGGCCTGTATATTACCAACAGGGCTCCAGGTCAGGTGAGACGTGCTGGGCAACGATCCTGCGGTCGGTACTCCATTCATTCTGCACAAAAATGAAGTCCTCCACTCCGCCTCTGGAGTTATTTTCTCATCCTGCCGGTAGCTAGCTCGGCGTGCTAGCGCCGATAACAACCTGCAGCGCCCGGTCTGGCTATGTCCTCCGGGATGTTATGAGCTGCCTGGAAGGCTCTCCTAACGGCTGTGGTGTATCATAGTCCTGTATTGATTATTTCAGTGGCTGTACTTGTATAAATATACACCGACAGGAGAGCTAGTAGCCGCTGCACAATCGCGCGCCGCCATCTTTGTTGACATGAGTGAATGTGTAGCGTTCCAATGCGTGTTTTGAAGTGTTAAATTAAAGAAATTTAAATACTTGATAATGTCAATTTGCACATCATTAACACAACAATGACGATATTATCGTAAACGATATATATCGCCCACCCCTATGAGAAACACCTTGCTAAAGATCCATAAAAGGGCTGCTGCGTACACTGCAGAAAATAACAAATTCAAACTGCAAGCTGACGTTGCCTCTCCTTTCGCTACAAAGTACTTCACCTCAAAGAGGTGAAGTACGTTGCTTGGTCCTTTCTCGAGTCCCTGAATTGTTAGTGTGTTGCTGCACTTTCGGGGACACAGTGTCCCAATCAGTGGCGACAGAAAGGCCGTGTTTCATCAGGTGTGCCTCCAACCTGAACACAAACCCCTCCTGAAGTTATTTTTAAGCATTGCCACCTTAACTATGAACAACCAACAATGAGGAGCATCTATCGAACTCTGGAGAGTCAGTACGACCTACTCGGGACAAGCCCAGAGATTGAGACGATCCACAGTTACCTGATGCCGTGAGATGGAATGAGCTAGAAACACAAAACTTGGCCCACTGATTGGAAATGATGTGCAATAGGTTCCCAAGAAATATGAACCCAATTGGCCACATGGTGGCGCTATAATGAAGGCTTAAATACACAATTTTTTAAAAGGCCACACCACTCACATTGTAAGTCCAGTTGACTTGAAATTGCTAACACATATGCAGCTCAATGTACTCTACAAAAAAGCCTCTTGGACTGTCCGCCATTATGGAATTTTTTGCTAATTTGCATAGTGTGTCAAACAGGTCAACGAATAGAGCTGGGGAATGAGATACACATGTCTACTATAAATGAGCACGATTTGTCTGTCCGGCACTTAGCACTGCCCAAGATGATTGTGATTGGTTTAAAGAAATACCAATAAACCAGAGCACGTTTTTCTCCCATCCAGGAATGCTGTGTGGACTAGCCAGACCTTCCTCTGCAGCGCTGTGGAGGAAGGTCTGGACATGCGAGACTAGTGTGCAAGGACCCATACTCCTAAAATAAAATAAACCAGGTTCTCTTGAACTTTTATGCTCTTGACTTCCGCAGATTTTTTCCACTTTATCTCCCCTAAAAACTCTGTTAACATTGTTCCTACCTTCCTCTTCATCATCTTCACTCTTCACAGGTACAGGAGTGAATGGGAACTTGGTGATATCAGCCTCCTCCAGCCCTTGAAGCTGCTCTCCCTCCTGACTGCTCCACAGTTCCTCCTGTTCCTCTTTAATGTGTGGGGGGGGCTCTGGCTCCTGCTGGTCCACACTGGAGCTACACTCCTGCTGCTCCTCTGCAATAACAATCTGGCTTTTGTCATCTGGAGGCAAAGCTGAAACACAGACAGAAGTCAATGTCAGCTAAAGCTTAGAGATTGCAGGGGTTCCTCCAAAAAAGCTGTTCAGCTCTGTGGCCAGTGTGAAAATGAGACAATAAAAAAAGCCTTTAAAACGTTGCTGTTGGGGGCTTAAAACACCGATAAATCGGACAGACAGACAGACAGACAGACACAGACACACAACACACACACACACACACACACACACACACATACACACACACACACACACAGAGGATGGATACCCGCTGGGTTCGGACAGATATTTAGAAATGATGTTCGGGTTCAGGTCAGTCTTAGTCACATCAGCGTGATAAGGAATTTGTTGTAAAATGGTGCAGCGGCTCCTTTAAGAGAGCTTAGTGCGTGTGTGGGGGGGGGGGTGGAAAGTGGGCAAAAGAGAGATAGAGAAAGCAGAAGTGTTGTAAATGCGACCGGAGCAGAGCAGGTGGAATAAGTTTACGTTTTGTACACAGTGTGTGCGGTGTCCGAAATAAACCCCAGACTGATAGCCAGAAGTAAAGGGACCAAACCTGCTCTGTGTAGCCGAAGCTGAGGGTTGTAAACAGCGTCCAGTAGCTCCCGTTGTCGCTCGTTCTCCTCTTTTGAACGACAAAGTTCCTCCTCGTACTCTGCTATCGTTCTTTCAAACAGCCCAAATATCTCTTCAGCAGCCGCAGTTAGTCGCTGCTCCACCAACGCTCTCAGCATCTGGACTTTACACATTTTACCTCTTTCTCAACACTGCAAAGACACTCTGCTAACACTCCTTTCCGCTAGACGCCATCTTGTTCAAAGTGTGAAGTTAGCCGCAGTGAAGACTACAGCTTCCGGTGCAGATTAGTTGCTGAGCTTCAAAATAAAGGTCCGGAAGTGTCTCAGACTCTTTCAGATCAACACAAGGAAGATAAATGATTAAAATACACTTTTTTTTTTTTTTTTTTTTTTTTTTAAAAGGCATCCGAAGCAATTTACAGTTTCATCACTAGTATCACTTTGGGAAACACTCACTAATTTGTACTTATTTAACCAATTTAGTTTGCAGAACGACAAATATTTTTAATACATTTTCAGGGCTCTGACAAAACAATGATTCAAATTCAGAAGATGATGGAAGTTTGTTTCCCATTTCTTAAAGTTTTATGAGAAAAGTGCGGAAGCCGAGACTGCATTTAGTTTGACCTGTTCCCTACCCAGGCCAGCGTCCAAAAATTAAATGTACTTTTAAAAAAAACAAAGGGTTTGATAGTGCTTTAATGAACTTTTGAAACAGCAAAAGAACAGTTGTGACAGAGAAATTAAAGGAATAAAAATAATAATATAACACCACCCTAAAAAAAACATCTTTTAGTCTGAAAACTGTTCCCCACAGGAAGTGGACCCAGACTGTCACTCCTGGTTTCTGATACTCGAGGGCAACGCGACAACAGAAAATGTGAACACATAAAAGTCTTAATATCAGAGTTTCTGCAGGTTTCAACGAGTCAAATTTTCAGACTTAGGGTATTAAATTTAAGGCCTTTATCAGGACATGAAAGTGGAATGCAGAGTTTAAAAAGTACTTGCAAAGTAATTATTCAAATTGAATAAAAGACACAGGCACAGAGTCATATTGATCTGTATATAAACCACAAGCTATATTTGGACGAGTGAAAGGAAGAACTACAACACCACGGAATAAAAAAAAACATTTCATTGAGCATCATCGACAGTGTTACAAGGACGTAGGAAAGACCTGTTTGACATTACTGAAGACCTAGAACACAATACTTTTGAAAATGTAAGACTTTTTGATGGCCTACAATTTTGACTTTGACATTTTTATACTTTTTTTAGACCCTGCAGAAACCCTGTAATATCAGAGTTAAAACAGGTAACACTTTCAACTTCACTTTATATTTCCACTGAACCAAAATTTTGAAAATATTAAATTGATATTAATAATGAAATACAAACAGATGCTATAAGTGATAAGATAAAGTAATCGTAAATTTAGCTGCAGGAGCAGGGACAGAAATAAGTACAGATTAGTGATTGACTGATACTGGGTTTTTAAGGCCGATACCAATACCGATTATTATTGATCACAGATATTTGGAACCGATATGCATGTACATCGTAAATGAAAATCTTTAAATTAAGATTGTGGAATGATACAAACTCCAACACAAAACTTTGTTTAAATGCTTTAAGCAATTATTTAATAAATGAGAAAAATTCAACATAATACCAGAGACATAATAACAGAGAGTCAGATAGTGTTGTGGGGGGGACGTTAAGTCAGACTCAGTGGTGTCTGAAACCGAAGCAGAGGGACAGACACAGAGCTGTAGCCGAGCCAGTACAGTACAGATAAATATTTATTTTATTTTTTATTTGTAGTTTATTTAAATAGGGACAGATACAAAAAACATAGATTATTACAGAAATAACAATCCGATGCCTGTATCACAGTGTTTGTAGCCATGGCTAATTCGCAACACCTGTCCCTAGGAGGGCTTTTAACAGTACAAGTAATAAAAGAAGTCAAATTTTTACAGTTAATACAACAAAATGTCCAAAAAAAACAGTTAACAGCAATAAAAATAAGTGTAGTAAATAAACACATTAACTCGGACTCACACAGATGCGCACCTCACATACACACAGCTATGTATTTCATATGGCATGATCACACTGCTGCTGCTGTATTAACCATGCTTTTACTAATTTTTTTAAAAGGTGGACAATTTGGGTATAGCCTTTATATTTGTAGGGAGCCAGTTCCACAGTTTGGCTCCCTTCACGGAAAAAACATTTTGGGCAAAAGAGGTTTTACAAAATGGAATTTTACAGTCTCCACATGCAGCAGCTCTTGTGGATCTGGAAGACTCCAACCTGTTCACGAATTTACAAAGTGGTTCAGGTGCAAGTCCAGCTAAACATTTAAAAAACAACTGTATGTATCTGAGATTAACAAAATTAACAAAGTTTAAAATTTTATATTTATTTAAAATGTAACAGTGATGGAATCGAATGGGCTTGTTATCCAAAATTTTAAAAATAAGTAGTATACAGTGGTGTAGTCTAATGTATTGTAGTGGGTATACGATCTGTGTGTTCTCCCCAAGGGAAATCTTGAGCGTCAGACTTAAATTCCTGCATTCTGAACAGAGATGGCCCAATACCATTTTTTGCTTCCGGATACCGATTCTGATACCTGAACTTGCATATCGGCTGATACAGAGTGCCGATCCGATACCAGTGTGTCATATATTTTATTACGTTTTAACAACTGTATACTACTATCCCTGTATGGATGTGATATGATTTCTATCTCAGTTGTCGGTCTGGCTCAGGTTAAACTCTTTGTGAAATATGAACAAACACAAACACAAACAATGAATGCCACAGAACTTTCTTTTATTATGAAGTTTGACAGTCAGTTATAATGGAAAAAGAACATAAATAAAGTACTTTAAAGTAGATTTTCTTCAGGGCTTTATTACGTGGCATCGGATTGGTGCATAAACTCCAGTACTTCCCGATACCGATACCAGCATTTTAGGCAGTATCGGGTAACATTTCTAATTCTGACACACTTTTATGCACCAATTTTACGGTGTAAATATATATATATATATATATATATATATATATATTTATTTATTTATTTATTTATTTATTTATTTATTTATTATGAGTCAAACAATAGAAAAAGTAGACAGTGATGCGTCTTTTGTTTCTCTTATTTACAGTATACACATTTAGGTTGTTGAATTTCATGAAGTTTCCTTCATTATATGATGTATTATCTTCCTTGTTAGTTACAAAGTTAAAGGCTGATAGAAATATAATGAAACAAAATAAATCATTAGAATAAAATATATTCACCATAACTACAATCCTCCAGAGTGGGCTCGATCAGCTTCCGCTCATCTCTGTTTGGTTTGTCTTTGATAAAGCTCGGAGGATTGAGGATGATCAGAGTTTGGAGCTGAGATGTGAATCTGTTGTAATAAGCTGCAGCTAAATGTTTTTTCTCCTGTGCAGATTCTCATGTATGACCACAAACTTGTGTAAAATATTTTTTATAGAGCAGCTGAAAAGTTTCTTTCCTGTGTGAGTCATCATGTGTCTATTTAGACGTCCTTTGCAGCCAAATCCTTGTGAATGTTTTCTTACATCTTGAATCATGTTTCAGAGAGTTTAAAGCTGACTGAGGTTCTCTGGTCTCCTTCCAATCAGCACTGTCATCAGTCTCAGGATCAGAAGAGTCTCCAGTCTGGTCTTCAGTCTCTGGTTGTAATAGTGGATGTGAGTTCCTGGCTGGTTCTGGTCCTCCACAGTCCTCTCCATCAGTTTCTGTTTCCATGTGCTCAGTTTGTACTAATACACTACATAAATTGTCCTCAGACAAAATTCAAACATTTAAGTAGAGATCAGCGTCCACAGTTTACAGATTACAGCGTTCAGAGGATAGACTAAAATGGATAGAAAGGCCATTGAACCGTTTCCCGTGGTCATTTGATTGGTACACAACAAAATGGCGATTGTTGTAAGTTGTCATGGTGACAATGCGCGTCAGCGAGGCCGTAAACTTAGTCGCAGCTCGCTGGGAGGAGTGCCGCCCAACGCAGCTCGGGAGACGTTCTCAGAGTTTCAGGGAGAAAGGAGGGACAGTAAGACCCAGTGACAACTGGTCAGCGGACCGCCAACATTAGACCCTGCCAGTTACGGACTGGCCATCTGGCCATATGGGCCACTACGGATAATAACAATAATCTGTCTTTGGTTTATTTTGATAAGTTGTTTTATGCATGCACCCAAAAATATTCAAGATTGTAGTGCAGCGAGCTGCGCGGGAGGGGTTCTCTCGGTAGGCAGAGTTACTAATTTCAAAGCTATGTTATTGACATTCAATGCGTGTACTACTCTGAGGTTGAGCATTGCTCTTTCCATGTTTTTGAGGAGCTGTTGTATTATTTTTATCTTTAGTGGAGCATATCATGTCGTAGATCTGCTGACGCTCTTAGATGTTAAATTGTTGTTGGCATATGTCACCGACTGTAGCAATAGTAACGTAGTATTTTTTGGGGGCTTTTTATCTCAATGTTTGGGTGAGCTTGGTGTGGTTTGAAAATTGGGCCTGTGTGTTGCAAATGCCAGGGCCGTTTTTTGATACCAGTCCGTCACTGGACCCAGCCCGCTGTTCAGCTCATTCTCTGTAACCGATACAGCATGGCAGCACGGTGGAACCAGCCAGCCGGAGAACAACTTGTTATTTGGCTAACATTAGCTAGCTAACACTACCTTAACGTCAGCAACTTGCCACATCATTCACAGAAAACGAGCCGAATAAAGCGGTTAGTCGTGGTGATAGCAGTGTGCTTTGTGTGGATGAAGCATAAAGTTAATGCGACTCATTTAGCCTCAGCTCCGCGACTCGCCAGAAGTCGGCTTATACTGAAGTTTATACATTACCATGGCAATGGTACACATAAAAATGGCTGCCACTCTGACCATTATGCTACCTTGATTTAAACGGAAATGGCCTTTCTATCCATTTTATTTCTATGGTTCAGAGAGTTCCAACCTGGCTGAGATTCTCTGGCTGCTCCTGGTCCACACTGGAGCTCCACTCCTGCTGCTCTCTGATGTCACTAACACAGGAAGTAGACGGTTCCTCTCCTGTGTGTTGTTTCATGTGATATTTTAAATGGCTCCTCTGTCTAAAAGATTTCTTACAGACTGAGCAGCTGAAAGATTTCTCTCCTGTGTGAGTTCTCATGTGAGTCTTCAGATGTGCCTTGAGGCCAAATCTTTGATTACAAACTGAGCAGCTGAAAGGTTTTTCTCCTGTATGAGTTCTCAAGTGTTTCTTCAGATTTGAGTTGTGGTTAAATCTTTTTCCACACTCAGAGCAGCTAAATGGCATCTCCCCTGTGTGGATTATCATGTGTGTCTTTACACTTCCTTTCTCTGTAAAAGATTTCTTACAGACTGAGCAGCTGAAAGCTTTTTCTCCTGTGTGAGTTATCATGTGTCTCTTCAGATCTCCTTTCTGGAAAAATCTTTTATCACAAAGTGAGCAGCTAAACGTTTTCTCTCCTGTGTGAGTTATCATGTGTCTATTCAGATCTCCCTTCTGGACAAATTTTTTATCACAAACTGAGCAGCTAAAAGGTTTTTGTCCTGTGTGGATTCTCTTGTGTTTATGTAAATCTCCACTCTGTGTAAAAGATTTCCCACACTGAGAGCAGCTGAAAGGTTTCTCTCCTGTGTGAGTTCTCATGTGTCTCTTCAGATGTTGCTTGCGGGCAAATCTTTTCCCACACTCAGAGCAGCTGAATGTTTTCTTACATGTTGAATCATGTTTCAGAGAGTTTAAAGCTGACTGAGGTTCTCTGGTCTCCTTCCAATCAGCACTGTCATCAGTCTCAGGATCAGAAGAGTCTCCAGTCTGGTCTTCAGTCTCTGGTTGTAAAAGTGGATTTGAGTTTCTGGCTGGTTCTGGTCCTCCACAGTCCTCTCCATCAGCTTCTGTTTCCATGTGTTGAGTTTCTCTGCAGGCTGGAGGCTCTGCCTCTCTGTTCTCCTCCATTTGACTCTGATGAAGCTGTGACGACTGACGACCAACACATTTATGTCTTTTGACCTGATTAAGCCACTTAAATGTCTTGTCACAAACACTGCAGCTAAATCTTTTTTCACCTGTGTGGACTGTCATGTGTGAGACTAAATTTGCACTGTGTGTAAAACATTTCTTACAGATGGAGCAGCTGAAAGGTTTTTCTCCTGTGTGAGTTAGCATGTGTCTATTCAGACTGTCTTTGCGGTCAAATTTCCTCCCACACTCCGAGCACCTGAAAGGTTTCTCTCCTGTATGAGTTCTCATGTGTGTCTTCAGATATTGCTTGGTCCCAAATCTTCTCCTACACTCAGAGCAGCTGAATGTTTTCTTACATCTTGAATCATGTTTCTGAGAGTTTAAAGCTGACTGAGGTTCTCTGGTCTCCTTCCAATCAGCACTGTCATCAGTCTCAGGTTCAGAAGAGTCTCCAGTCTGGTCTTCAGTCTCTGGTTGTAAAAGTGGAAGTGGATGAGAGTTCCTGGCTAGTTCTGGTCCTCCACAGTCCTCTCCATCAGCTTCTGTTTCCATGTGCTGAGTTTGTATTTGATGAAGCTGTGAGGACTGAGCTTTCTCTTCATCATCTTCACTCTTCAAAGGGAGAGGAGTGAATGGGAACTTTGTGATATCAGCCTTCTCCAGCCCTTGAAGCTGCTCTCCCTCATGACTGCTCCACTGTTCCCCTTTAATGTGTGGGGGGGGTTCTGGCTCGTCCTGGTCCACATTTGAGCTACACTCCTGCTGCTCAGGAGGAACCCAATCTTTAACCACCGACAGCTGCCGAACATCTGCAGGAAACACAAATTGAGGAAAACTGGGATGTCAGACAAAACCAAGACAACTGCACCATTCAACAACTTGCCTCCATTTAGGAACAATCATAACCCCTGACATTTTCATAACTCGCACTGTAACTGACAATGGTGAGAACAAGATTTAAACTTAAAAGGAAAGTCTGGTGGTCACTGAAAGTGGACTGTAACCTGGAGAAGGCCTGGCTGGTTTGTGGTGAACAGAATGCTATCATCTGCATAAAAATGAGCATTACAACACCAATCAACCATCAACCTCGGCTTGCATCGCCTCGGCCACCAGCTTCATGGTGTTTGTTTCTTTCAAAGAGAACTTAACTATTTTTGTAACTGGGACTTCATGAAGTGATGCATAGATTGTGGTCTGTTTTCTCCACGAGTGGGCTCTGCAAAGCTCAAGAAAAAAAGTTATCCAATCAGGTGGAATGCATCCGGTTTTGTTAATCCACACTCCCTAAATGGTTCCCTACTCCTGCTGACATGAAGATGGAGGTGCTGAGGGCTCAAGGTATAGGTGGGTACCCGCACATTGATCTGCAAGAAGCTACAGTACATAGACCGTGAGCAGATCTGAAGGCAGCCAGAGGCTCTCAGCTCGAGGTGAACGGCAGAGAAGATATTCAAATGTATGTTGTTTTTCTTTAGAAGGAATATTGAAACGCCACTTTTGGCCAATTTTGACAGCCCTAATATAAACCAATGTAACGTTATCACGCTATTGCTGACAAGACTACCCTTTAAAATGGTCAGCGCACCCTGAAAATTCGCCAAAACCTATCTATCGCCCCTGACTCATGTCATATTGTTGTATGCTGATTAGGGCTGTCTAGAACGATTATTTTGTCATTGATAACTCTAACGATCATTTTTTAGAGGAGTCGATTAATCTAACGATTAATTTGCATATTATTCTAAAGATTTGTTTCATTATAACTTCATAAGTATAACAATTAACCCAAAATGAATATAAAAAACGTCATTAATATTTCAATATTTTATTATTAATGTTCAAATGACTGTGACCGGCACACACAAGGCCCCCTTCATTTTTCATCTCATGTGATCAAGATGAGAGCTGTCAAAAATGACGTTTAAATGTTCCTTCTAAGGTTCAAACTATTGGAATAACTAATTTTGCACATTATGTCCTGCAATAGAAAATCACATAATTGTCTTTTAACATATCTTACTATTGACTTGTTTTATTTAGTTTTTAGCAGCATGAACTCTTTACCCCTATGTTGATGTATGGATCCTGATAGCCGAACTTCATGTTCTTCTGTTTATCTAAAGTGCAGAGACTGTTTTTTCTCTACCTCTCCTTTCGGTCCCTGATTTGGAGGTCAGAGGTCAGATGGAAGAAGGGCTAGTAGGTCACCCCCTCCCATGTGCTGTCACCTGGTAAGGGCTGTTAATTTTACACCCCTACCCTGTCTGCCAGCTTGTGAGAGGGTTTTTAAGCATGTAATTCTTTTGTATCTTCGTTCATTCTTCCAGACTTTGTGCTGTGATGTATTGAACCTTTCTTGTAAGAAATAAACTCTTAAAAGATTTTGTTGACCAAAGCTTTATTTCAGATCTCACATAGAACTTCTACCACAGTCCATAAGAAGGCAAACGTCCAACAAGATATAGCTAGGCTACATAACTTCTTGTGTAGGTGTATTTATTGCAACAATAAAATGTCTTTTAAAAGATCTCTACATACCTACCAGTGTTTCCCACAGATTACCAAGCAATTTGTGGCGGGGGGTGTCGCCCTAGGGGGGCAAAAACTGAAGATACGCTGTTGGATGCTGTCCTCCTTTCCTACTTTAATGCCCAACGAATCAATCTATTTATTTCTCTCCCTGACCCTGTCTTTCACTGGTTGAAGCCTGAAAATATTGTATACAAATTAATAAAATAACTAATTACACTGGTCGGACTGTTCAGACTGAATACTTTTCAATACTCATCTGGATTGAGGCAGCAAACATTCAGTGTAAGAGTAAAAAATGACATAACATTATTTAATATTTTATAATTTATTTGATTCACAGCTGCTATATAGTAGCCTGACAAGCCAGACCCACATCGAGATGTTGGTTCTGGGAACTCACCATTGACAGGGCTCAATCCGAGGGGCGGGATAAACTGTTGTCTTTCAAATTCCCTCTGCACGCAGTAGGATAGTGCTACAACCAGGCAGAGCAACAAAGAAGGTAGCAGAGCTAGTTGATAGATTAAACTTTAAACGTCTGCTGTATCCGGTCGGCAAAACTCCGAACACATCTTTCTTTTTTAAGAATGATTTCTGTGCCGTTCTTTGTTCTTTTCTCAAATAAAAGCTTAACTCCAAGTCTTCCAAAAGACCGCTGTTCCCAGCAGCAGCAGTTATAAGCCCACCCACCAACTCTATACACGATGTGATTGGCCTGACCAAAATTTGGTTTTTCCAGCTCGCAAGCCAAAGGAGAGTGCCTAGACTGACCCTGGCTGCAAAATAAATTTGCTGCCACTAGGGTGTGTCTAGATTTCTAGGCTAGCTATATAGTGTTTTGACCTCGACAACTGTATTTTACCGCAAACTTGCGACTAGTTAACTTTCTAAAGCAGACCCAGTCGCTTGTTTGCTAAGAGTCGGGTCGGTGATTGTGAATGTGTGATTGTGTAAAGGTGTTCACGAGATAGATACCAACCTTTCGTGAACTTGTGAATTTCACCAGCCGTCTTCTCTCCTTTATGGAGACAGATGCTGTGTGCGCAGTGGGCTCGATGGTGTTTTAAGCCTTCAACGTTGCCTTACAGGCAGCTTACCCTCACCTTAAACCAAAGCCGGTCTACGGAAAGCCATTCCACTCCCTATCCAGCCCCATTGTACCGGATTTTGGTTGCAGTTCCACCAGAGTTCCACTGGGGGTGATCGCGGTCCAGTGCAAAATGAATGGGACTCTATGGAGCTAGACGGCTAAATGTGTCTCTTTCGCCTGATTAGCGTTGAGAAACCTCAGATTTGATTGTAGTTTTTGCAAGTTGAATATCAGAGTGAATATTTCGGTGTGGTCTTTAAAACATTAGCAAACCTCTTTCTAGCACATGTATTAACAGGGAGAGACTAACCTGTCAGCTGTGTTGTCGATGCCTCGAGAGAACAAAGGAAGCGACTCAGAGCTTGCCGTAAAGCAGTATCTCCGGCCGTATATGTGTATGACGTCATTGACATTTTAAAAGGCTTTTTAGAACAAAAAAGTTACTTTAAAAAAATCTAACACACAGCAGGGTGTGTTTTTTTAGCCTCCCCTTTTGAATGCAATATTCAAATTACTAGACAAAAAATTACATCCTGAGAAAAGTGTTTTTTGAGGGCTATAGCTCCATAGAGCCCCATTCATTCTGCACTGGTCTGTGAGCGCCCCCTATATGGAACTCTGGTGGAACTGCAACCAGTTCAGAACCCGGAAGTAACGAGGGAGTGGCACTTCTTGATATATTAGAAGTTCTTTGCTAAAACCTTAAACCTGCCTTAAACATAACCTTTGCTGCGCTGCCTGGAAGGCGACGTTGGGGGCTATCAACAAACACTGCACGGTGGGAGGGGCTGTGTGTGTGTATGTGAGCGAGACACAAGTGACAGAGAGACGGAGGAGAGCAGGGGAAGGAAATGCAGAAGAACATTTTTAAATAGCATTTAAACAAATAAAATAAATTAATATTTAAACGCAATGTGCGGCAGCCGGTGTTGATAGTGAGGTGCACCGCCACACAATAGTCTATGTTTGGGAAACACTGCCTACATATTACAAAATAAACAGTAATAAACTAATATCCTATATCGTGAGGCTTAATATAAAGACCGTAATAGACCTCTCTCTCTCTTAATTCACACACTGTTGTGTAGCTAATTTTTTGTAACCAGTGTATGATGAAGGCAATTTGGGTGGTTAAAATTTTGCAAGCTAAAGTTTGTTAACAAGCCAGTAGTCGGTAGTTCGGCTTTGTTCCCACATATGGAGACTTCTTTACAGAGAGAACGGATGACAGAACAGGAGAGGCACAGTCTGGTTAGCCATCTCCCGGTTACCGCTGTCTTCCGGGCGGGGAGTGAAGCAGAGGGACCGTAGGCTCTGTACGCTGCTCTAGCAAACACTGTTTGTTGTTGGTATCATAGCAACGTTATCTGTTTTTTTTTACTGCGTGCGCAGGACGTACACTGGACTTGGCCGTCGGTTGTAGTCACTGCGTTATGTTAGAAGTGATATTTTTTGGCCTAGACGACCGGCGACGAGTGTCGTCGTTGTCACTAGTACCCGGCCGTCAGCTTGGTGTGTGAGGGCCTTTACGGGGGCTGCCATCTTTCTCTATTCCGACTCAAGTTATGCAAATCAACGTATTTTTGTAATCAATGACGATGAATCATCCCAGCCCTAATGATATTTTGTTATACTTAAACAAAGCTGCCACTTCAGTACCTCATATTTAAGATAATTCAGTTCCCTGTCCTGTTATAAAACTTAACTCAACAAAATCAGCACTATTTCCATTAAATTCAAAACTGGACCCTAGCTCATTACTCCAACGTATTCCTATCGTCAAACAATTTAAGCAATTGGGGGTTAGTCTCGCTTTGCCAGACCTTCCTCCACAGCACTGCGGAGGAAGGTCTGGCTAGTCCACGCAGCATTCCTGGATGGGAGAAAAATGTGCTCTGGTTAATTGGCATTTCTTTAAACCAATCACAATCATCTTGGGCGGTGCCAAGTGCCGGACAGAGTCACAGTGCCTCTAGCCTTGAGAAGGAACTTGTTTTGGTGGAACATGTGTACGTTCAAAAGTAGTTTAAGTCGTACAACAGAAAACTCTGATTGGACAGATAGTCTACCTAGCTGTCTGGATTTACCCTGCAGAGATCTGAGGAGCAGTTAACCATAGGCCTCCACCGGAGTTTAGAACGCCAACACAAAGGAAGAGGAAGGTGACGGATATCTGGCCTAAATGAGGGACATTCGGCGGAATTTCCTTCTGCACCAGAGCAATCCCGTAAGTGGAACGTCGAGGATATAGACTACTTGGGGGTGGACATTTTGCCCTCATTAAAGGGGTGATAGAATGATTATATAGGGTATTTCACACTGTTCCTTAAGGTCTCCTAATTGGGTATGTAACATTGGTTGGGCTGAAAATGGCCCGGGTGCTATTCTATGGGCCCTAATGCTACCCTGTGGAATGGCCCTATCTGGAACGAGAGCTTTTCTTCCAAATATGGTATGCTCATGAATATTTAGATGAGCTGCGTCCTGATTGGTTGTGCGAAGCACATACACACACACAGTGGAGACAAGACAGCAGGTCTCATATTTCAGACACTGCAATTTCTGAGATCTGCGTGACCTATTCAGAAGTCTAGCTGATCTCAGGTCAGTGGTGTATGTACATTTTGGGGCGTGACAAAGGCAGAGGCTAGAGCCAAATAAGGTACAGCGAGCGAGTTGACATCAACTATTAGCTTTGTTGAGATTCGCCCGTTTTCAGCAGCAGTTTCAAATTGTGAGATTTGCATAGGAAAGGGATGTCAATGGGACTTTGAGGTACTACGTGCCTATTTTACACACCCAACTGTCGTAATTCAACTATGACAAGGTAAACTCAGTTTTGCATTCCATTACCCCTTTAATTAGTATTGCTAATAAAAACTTGCAGGACATCTATAATCTATAATTTAATTGAACCTGATCTTGATCGATGGTCTTACCTCCCAAAATCACTACAAACTTGGGTGTCAATAGTTAAGATGGACATACTGCCACAAATTATTTTCTTCTCCATGTTACCTTTACCACCTCCAAATGATTACTGGGACAAAATCTATTTGGGGTGGGAAAACAACCGTGCATAAAGCAGACAACTCTCCAATATCACAAATCAGAGAGTGGACTTTTAATTCATAATTTTAAACATGGCCATTATTTTGGACATTTGCCTTGAGATCATTATCAGATTAACTTAGTCCTAACTCAGTTACTTGTTGGAAACCTAGATAGTGTAATTTAGCATACCCACACAGACTGGACAACGCATTCTTTGTTCGTATGATACCACATGAAAAAAAACCAGGAGGTGACAGTCCTCTAAGAGGCCGTTACATTTAAGTTTAGACACCAATACACCTTGTTAAAAACGATTAGTCGACTAATCCACTCAGAGTGGGCAGCCCTCGACTTCTGCAGCGTTTCCCCCTTTCCCTAAAAACACATTAAACACGTCCACATTGTTCCTACCTTTCTCTTCATCATCTTCACTCTTGCCAGGGACAGGAGTGAATGGGAACTTGGTGATATCAGACTCCTCCAGCCCTTGAAGCTGCTCTCCCTCCTGACTGCTCCACTGTTCCTCTTTAATGTGTGTGGGGGGCTCTGTCTCCTGCTGGTCCACACTGGAGCTACACTCCTGCTGCTCAGGGGGAACCTCTTCTTTAACTACCAACAGCTGCTGCACATCTGAAGGAAACAGGGAAACACACATTGAGGAAAACCAGGACTACATGCTTCTGTATACTAACTTCCCGAGTGCTCAAGCTGTAAAGACCGTGGATGTATTAAGATAACTGGATACACTGTTCGACGCAAAGCCCCGTTGGCCGCTAAGCCCATGGTTGCTTGAAGACATGGCGCTGTTCCTGGGGGCTTGGTAAAGACTGACAATTACACCTAAGGCTTATCTTGTTCTTATTTCCTTGTTTGGTATGTAACTGGTTTGAATCCTACTTAAAGAACAGGGACTACTTTGTGTCTATAGATAAACATCTGAGTGGACAAATATTAAATGCATTGTTCTCCAAGGCTCCATTCTGGGGCTTCTTCTGTTTAACATCTACATGCTTCAACTGGCTCAGATTATGGACAACAAAAAAAGTTACCATATTATGCAGATACACATTTTCATAACCACATCATCAGGGGACTATGGTTCAATACAAACACTGAGGAAGTGCATTGAACAAATCAATGATTAGCCCCCAGGGTTCAACGTTAAAGGACAATTCCGGCGCAAAACGAACCTAGGGGTTATTACCTGATGTGTACCTACTCTGTCACTCTCTGGGACATGTTTTCATGCTAACCGAATGAGTTTGGAGCTTTGACGAGGCTACCGCGGACCGCTGGTTAGCTTACAATGCTAATATATGGGGCATAGGGACACTCAAATGAAATCGTTATCTAATACCACTAAAAAGGCTCGAAATATCACCACAAGTTAGGGTCCCTAAATGTGAATCGAAGCACTGACAACATTGTAAGTGTACAGATAGTTTATTAAAAAGATAGATTATAAAGACAGTCGCGTTCATGTTTACTTGCAGGAGCCATCTTGGAAACTAGTCATGACTAGTCGAACGCCATTTGCACGGCGCTCGTTTTTCAACTCCAAACTCATTCGGTTAGCATGAAAACATGTCCCAGAGAGCGACAGAGTAGGCACACATCAGGTAATAATGCCTAGGTTTGTTCTGCGCCGGAATTGTCCTTTAAGGTTTTTTTTTTTTTTTCATGTCCCGTTGGGCAAGGGAAAACTTTTTACTTGCCCCCACACAAAAAACATTTGAAAACAAGTTTGAAAAACCCATCAACAGCGTCAAAAAACGCAATTAAAGCAGTTCCTCTTCATTCCCTCTGAGAACGTCTCCCGAGCTGCATCAGGAAGATCTCCTCCCAGTGAAATTTGACACAGTTTACGGCCACACTGACACATATTGTCACCGTGACAACTAAGAACAATCGCCATTTTGTTGTGTACCCATCAAATGACCACGGCAAACTTTCAATTCAATTTTATTTATAGTATCAAATCATAACAAGATTTATCTCAAGACACTTTACAGATAGAGTAGGTCTAGACCACACTCTATAACATACAAGGACCCAACAATTCTAGTAAATCCCCCAAGAGCAAGCATTTAGTGGCGAGGAAAAACTCCCTTTTAGGAGGAAACCTGGGACAGACCCAGGCTCTTGGTAGGCAGTGTCTGGCGGTGCCGGTTGGGGGTGTGATGAATAGTGGCAATAACAGTCACAATAAAGATAATGGAACAGTGACTAGAAATAGTAGTTGTAGTAGTTCATGGCAAAGCAGGGCGTTACAGGACACTGCAGGACACCGCAGGGCACCGCAGGGCATAGTAGGGTGTAACTGGGCATAGCAGGGCATGCATCCGGACCACGGCGACAGCTACAACCATGATTTTGGTGCCACCCTAATCCAAGGAAACATGCTGGGCGAAAAAAAACATAAGGATTCCGGGGGAATAAGCTCCCCGAAGCTAGATTAGTAACAAGCATTTCTGGGACATGGATGCACACAAATGGAAAGAGAGAGGAGAGAGAAGTGTGTTAAAGGAAGTCCCCCGCCAGTCTAAAACTGTAACAGCACAATTAAGAGAGACAGATTAAGGAGCGGAGCCTGGTCAGGCTAGAACTCTCCCTCTACTTTGATTATATTATTGATTATATGGTAGAGGAATCTGACGACTATGACGAGAACACTGCAACTCCTCACTCCCTAACTATAAGCTTTATCAAAGAGGAGGGTTTTCAGTTCATTCTTAAATGTGGTGACGGTTTCTGCCCCCCAAAACCCAGACTGGGAGCTGGTTCCACAGGAGAGGAGCCTGATAGCTGAAGGCTCTGGCTCCCATTCTACTTTTAGAGACTCTAGGAACCGCAAGTAACTCTGCATTCTGGGATCGCAGTGCTCTAGTAGGACAATAAGGTACTATGAGCTCTTCAAGATATGATGGTGCTTGACCATTTAGAGCTTTGTAGGTCAGAAGAAGGATTTTAAATTCAATCCTGGATTTTAGAGGAAGCCAATGCAGAGAAGCTGATACAGGAGAAATATAATTTCTTTTCTTAGTTCTTGTCAGAACACGTCATGCAGCATTCTGGATCAGCTGGAGTGTCTTAAGGGTTTTATTTGAGCATCCTGATAATAAGGAATTACATAGTCCAGCCTAGAAGTAACAAATGCATGGATTAGTTTTTCAGCGTCATTTTTAGACAGGATATTCCTAATTTTGGCAATGTTTCAAAGGTGAAAAAAGGCTGTTCTTGAGGTTTGATTTAAGTGGGCGATAAAGGATATATCCTGATCAAAAATAATTCCTAGATTTATGACAGTAGTGCTGGAGGCCAGGGCAACACCATCCAGAGTAGCTATATCTTTGGATAATGAGGTTCGTAGGTGTTTAGGGCCAAGCACAATAACTTCAGTTTTTTTTTAGTTTAACATCAGATAATTGTAGGTCATCCATGATTATATATATTTGATGCATGCTTGAAGTTTGGCTAACTAACTGGTTTCGTCTGGCTTGATTGATAGATATAATTGGGTGTCATCCGCGTAACAATGAAAGTTAATTGAGTGTTTCCTAATGATATTGCCTAGAGGAAGCATATATAAGGGGAATAGAATTGGTCGAAGCACTGAGCCTTGTGGAACGCCATGGCTAACTTTAGCGTGCCTGGAGGAATATTGTTAAAATTAACAAACTGAGATCGATTTGAGAAATAGGACTTAAACCAGCTTAGTGTGATTCCTTTAATACCAACTAAGTGTTCCAGTCTCTGTAATAGGATGGTATGGTCAATAGTGTCGAATGCAGCACTAAGATCTAGTAAGACAAGAACGGAGACAAGTCCTTTGTCTGAAGCAGTGAGGTCGTTAGTAATTTTCACCAGTGCCTAAAACCTGACTGAAAGTCCTCAAATAATTTCTTAAAAAATGTGATGGAATATTCGGGATATTTATGCAAATTTATGCGATGAAATTGCGGGAACTTGCAAAAACTGCGGTTTGATGAAAAAGAGAGAAAAAAGTGATTTCCCCCCCCCTCAACACCCTGCTTTTCGATGATGTTCACGTCGCATAATTATGTCACTTCATAACGTTCCCATGGCAACAGGGGAAAATGGCTGCTCTTGTGTAAAATAAACGCAACAGTTTTCAACTTTCTGCTAAGATATATGGGACTTTTTTGCAACGAAAATGCGGGGATTATGAAATCATGCAAGCCCCGCATATTTTGCGAGGAAATCTGCAATTTATGCAGCGAAAGTCCAGCACTAAATTATGCGATGTTTTTCTGGAGGGACTGGATATATAGTTGGCTAAGACCTCAGGATCAAGGGTGGGTTGTTCAGAAGAGGTTTTATCACAGCTACTTTAAATGACTGCGTTACATAACTTGTTAATAAAGACATATTGATCATATCTAGTAATGAAGTGTTAACCACGGGTAGGCCTAACGCTTCTTTAAGTAGCCACGTTGGGATGGGGTCTAAGAGACGGGTAGATGGCTTAGCTGAAGAGACCTTTAACATTAATTGTTGAAGGTCTATAGGATAAAAGCAGTCCAAGTATACGTCAGGTCTTGTTCATTCTAGCGGTGCTGCGTTTAAAGGTGAACAGTTAGAAGTTGAGGGCAAAAGGTGATGAATTTTATCTCTAATTGTTATAACTTTATCATTAAAGAAGCTCATGAAGTCGTCACTACTCAGAGCTATAGGAATAGATGGCTCAATAGAGCTGTGACTCTCTGTCAGCCTGTTCTTATTTTCTTCTATTAGTGATGAGTAATAGTCTGATCTGGCATTTCTTAATTTCAACTTTTCGCGAGGTTTGTTTTAATTTGTGAGCTTGCAAGTTATACCAAGGTGCCAGTTTGCTTCATCGTCTTCTTTTTGAGAGGAGCAACAGAGTCTAAAGTAGTCCGTAGCGAGGCCGTAGCACCGTCTACAAAATTATCAATTTGGGAGGGATGAAAATTAACATAAGAGTCCTCTGTTATATTAAGGAATGGCATTGAATTAAATGCTGTTGGAATATGTTCCTAAAATTTAGCTATAGCACTGTCAGATAGGCATCTAGTGTAGAAGCTTTTATTTAATTTTGTATAGTCGGGCAGTAAGAATTCAAAAGTTATTAACGAATGGTCTGATAATAAAAGGATTCTGCGGAAATACTATTAAATCTTCATATGCCAGCACAAGGTCAAGGGTGTGGTTAAAACAGTGAGTGGCCTTATGCACAATGACTGAAACCAATTGAACCTAGTAGTGAATTGCAAGCAATACTAAGGCTATCGTCAACATCCACATGGATAATAAAATCACCGAAAATAAGTATTTTGTCTGATTTAAGGACTACGCATGATAAAAACTGAATAAAAATTCAGAATATGGACCTGGAGCAACATGAGTGTTGAGTTTTTATAGTTTTATACAGATCATAATATGTCCATCTCAGCTTTACTTCAAAGAGAAAACTCCTCTGCTCCCTGACAGGAAACACCGTGCTAGGCTAACTTCCCTATGTTACCTCCATCACATCTCCCTTGTTTAAACTAAAGATAGCTTTCAACTTGCACTTTCTGTCTCCCTGACACAGAGAGAAAAGTCTCCTCTCAGAGACTGCTGGGCCTAAATTGTGCTTAAACATGATACACAAAAATAAAACATGAACCCAATGTGTATTGAAAACTCCCATATCGATACATGATTAATAGTGAATCTTGCTGTAAGGAATGTTGGCCGAGTCCTGCAGCGGCCTGGGTTCGAATCCGACCTGCAGCCCTTTTAATGCATGTCATCCCCCATCGCTCTACCATGTCTATCCACTGTCACTATAATAAAGGGAAAAAGCCCCCAAAAATAGTGAATCTTTCTAAACATACGTTACTTAGAAAATATTTATTAATTTAATGATTAAATAAGGTAATGTCTCCAAACTTACCTCAATTATAACTTGTCTCCTGCTAGTTATACTACAGCACTTACTTAAAAAAAAAAGAAGTGAAATTAATAAATGTTTTTGTTGCATCTCTTTTCGGTGTTGTAATTTGTAGACGGTCCCTAAGGACTCTTACTGCCCGGTAGTAACAGCAGCAGCAGCAGAGACGAGAAGCCAACAGGCAAGTGTTATTTACATACACTTCTGGTTTACTTACAAACTTTACAATCCATCATTTTATGAGTACATAACCTATTTGTACTAGTGTAGAAGTTTGGTATCATTTCGGGCATTATTAGTGGGGCAACTTATGAGATACAAACGTGGGTCCATTAGCCTCTGCGCTAAGCTATTCAGCTGATAACGCTAACTCTACACTAACTCTCCCAATGTTCGACAGCTTCTGGGTGTTTGG
Organism: Perca fluviatilis; assembly: GCF_010015445.1. Taxonomy (NCBI): domain Eukaryota; kingdom Metazoa; phylum Chordata; class Actinopteri; order Perciformes; family Percidae; genus Perca; species Perca fluviatilis. The sequence goes on from NC_053124.1 coordinate 37,885,282, forward strand.
CTCGAGGTCATGGTGCAAAGGACCCTAGGGTGAAATTACTCAGAACCATCACTTTAACTTCGGTTGATTTAAATCAACACCGACACAATCGACACCCTTAGACATTACAAGACAAAACAATATCTAATAAAATATTTAAAATAATATCTAAATGTTGATACATAGAGATTTTTTTTTATACTTGAGAAGTTTTGCTTGGACTTAAAAGGCACAAACGTTATTCCAGGTCACCAGTCTCATGTTCAGAAGAGTCTCCAGTCTGGTCTTCAGTCTTCTGGTCTTTTTTATATAGAGCATAAACCATCTGAAGCGGTTTTGATCAGCTTTGTGAAGCTAGAAACACCCTCAACGCTGCTTGCCATTTTAACTTTGGCGATAGAGCATTTGTATAATAATCACAAAGTTTGCGGTTCGATCCCAGGGCCTGCAGTTGGATCTCAAAGTGTAAGAATGTGAGTGAAAGGACTAGAAAAGGGAAATAGAAATGCAGTCCATTTACATCCTTCTGTTGGCCGAGAAAAGGTTTGAACCCGCAAATTGCCACTTGTTGCTATATTTGTGCTTTCATTTGGAAGGCTGGACTAGCTAATTAATTAGCCTGAGGTAAACGCTGTCTGGCGTCTGGTATGTGCAGCAGTGTTTGTGTGTCGGCCTGCCCCAGTGAAGCTCGGACGTGTAAACAACAGAGGAACAGAAGAAATTAGCTGCAGCTTTAGCAAAATGAAGGCTGAACAACAGAACCATTTTGGTACAAACATTTACTCGCCATGTGGCGGATAGCCCTCTACAACGGTCTTTCCTCATGGCCAGATCATGCACAGTCCCGACAAGAAGTTATCTATTTTCCCGAACAGTTGCAGCGCTAACTAGGGCTCAGCGCGCACAAACACACACACACACACACACACACACACACACACACACACACACACACACACACACACACACACACACACACACACACACACACACACACAAACACAAAAACAAAAAAAAAAAAAAAAAAAAAAAAAAAAAAAAAAAAAAAAAAAAAATTTTCATAGAATTCGTTGAACATACACGTTCCACCAAAACAAGTTCCTGAGACTATTTAGCAGAGGCACCGTGGCTCCGTCCAGCGCTTAGCACCACCCAAGATGACTGTGATTGGTTTAAAGAAATGCCAATAAACCAGAGCACGTTTCTCTCCCATCCAGGAATGCTGTGTGGACTAGCCAGACCTTCCTATGCAGCGCTGTGGAGGAAGGTCTGGACATGCAAGACTAGTGTGAAAGGATCCCTACTCCTTAAATAAAATAAACCAGGTTCTCTTGAACTTTTATGCTCTTGACTTCTGCAGATCCCCCCCCCCCTTTATTTCCCCTAATAACCTGGTTAACGTTATTCCTACCTTCCTCTTCATCATCTTCACTCTTCACAGGGACAGGAGTGAATGGGAACTTGGTGATATCAGCCTCCTCCAGCCCTTGAAGCTGCTCTCCCTCCTGACTGCTCCACAGTTCCTCCTGTTCCTCTTTAATGTGTGGGGGGGGCTCTGGCTCCTGCTGGTCCACACTGGAGCTACACTCCTGCTGCTCCTCTTTAACAACAATCTGGCTTTTGTCGTCTGGAGGCAAAGCTGAAACACAGAGAAATTAATAGGTGCTCTAAGCAATGTTGGGTGACGTTACTCCTTGCTGACGTTCGAAGTATTGTCAAACAAAACGAGGCTAGCTTGCCCCTCCCTCCTCCTCATTCCATCCCTTCCCCCTCCCTTCCGTGCACTAACCCCCCCAACCCTCACCCCAAAATCCTTGTTGTCGGTTATTGGCTGGAACGCTGTTATGTTTCGTGATGCTGGGGTCTGTTTCAGAAAGCAGGTTTAGTGAAAACTGAGTTTGTTAACCATGAGATGAGGGAAACTGGGTTTTCTGTTTCAGAAATAGAATAGAATAGAATACACTTTATTGTCCCCGAGGGGAAATTTGTCTTGGACACAGTGCCACATCCGTTGCTTCACAACACAAACAATATGTAACATAAAAACATTCTCAAATTAATAATTTAAAAAAATAATACAATACAGTAGGATAAAATCAACATAAAGTGAGATCAGCAGAGCGTCCTAAGACACAAGGACACAAAAGAAGGACACACATGACAGCACAACATCCTGAGAATTAACGGTAGGCTAATAATTAAAGTGCAAAAAGGGCTGGAGTATTTACTGCACCCTACTCTGCTGGGCTAAGATTTACTACTGGAGTTCAGAAAAAGAAAGAGTACAGAAAGAGAGGTAACTTAAGCTCTGACTCTGTGAACCTAACCTGGTCAGTAGCAGGTTTTCTTCTCTCAGTCTCCTCCCTCTGACACACACTTTCATTTCCTCATTCATTCATTCAGTCAGTCTGTATCAGGCGCATTTCAGCGCTATTTGTTATCTGCATGAATAAAAAAACGTATTGGTTTATGTTAGGCAGATTATAAAAGTTATTTTCTTAAACATTGCATGTCCTTTTGTTGACGATCCCGTTGATGAAAAAGGTGCATTAGGCCTACTTCAGAGACTTTACGCTGGGAGATGATATTGAGTCCCGACTAGATGTATTTTCATTTCCAGATAACCGATTTGAGAGGTATTTTCTTCACAGTCGATTAGATATGAACCTTATCCGTCCTCATATCACTAACATCCACCATCGTGGACATGCTTTTACATCCCAGCAGATTTTTTATGTCACATAATTTTTTTTGCAAATGGCACTTTTCTTTACAACATTGTTGATGCGGATCATATTAGTAAAGCCACTGTATGCAGAGCCGTCAGAAAAGTGTGCTTCGCTCTGAAAAGTTTTTTTTTTTTTTTTATGTTTTTATAGTGTTCCCTGGACACAAACCAGTGAGAGCCATTAAAAAGAATTAAATTATTATACATTATAGTTCTGTTAATAATCACAGTGCTGCAGGCTCAGAATGGGAATAGTAGTAGCTGACTTTTTCGCCCGCAGGATTGCACCTAAATGAAATTACAGGTGTAATACCATTCCAGTTTTCACCAGTAATATTATAAGTTACCTGTGATTAAATATGAATTAATACACTATATATTAATACACTGTGAATGCGTACGCATTGACTCGAGCAGCAATCTTCTCCCACACCAATTCTCTCTCTTTTGCAGCAGCCGCTGTTGCTTTTTTTAAAGAAAATACATGTTCAAACTCGCTGTATGTGCACATGAGTATTTCCACAGACCAGTTTGTTTGTGGTTGTTACCATGGTGAGTTGTAGTATCATTATGGTTGGGTATCGTTTGGATTTTTACGATTCTGATGCCTAACCGGTACTTTTAAAGCGATTCTGATTCCTAAACCGATTCTTGTAAGTAATATGTTTACTAGCGATCACATGCAGTGAACGGTTAATATGCTTTTACGTCCGTTTTGGTGAGCCCAGAGGGAAAATATGGCATTTTGAAAGTAGCCTACATTGATGGTAGCTAGCTAATGGTAGACTACAGAGAAAGTGTGATATTTTTGTTGTTTATGTTTCAGAGCGACAGAGGGGAAATATTTCAGTCGACACATTAAGTGGAACCGAAATGAGGAACTGAAATTTTCATTCTAATCCGGTCCGATGCCTACCGGTTGCGTAGGAAACGTAGGTTTCGGTACCCAACCCTGCCATCATGCTGCCATGCTGCATTTTTATTGTGGTGGTGCACGCGCTTAGCTCTGAGCCAACCTACTCCGAGTTGATTGAACCAACTCAAATCAGCTGTTCTGGAACCGAAAACTCAGAGTTTCCCATCTCAGGAAAAATCAACCCAGACATCAGGGTTAAACTCAGAGTTTTGTAAACCTCCTTCCTGAAACAGACCCCATGTTGGCCAGTTTGTTTTTGTTGCCGTTTGTGGAGCCTGGGCTGTCTACAGAGACCGCGTATTTTTTTTTTTTTTACAGTGTGTTCAGGGGACAGTCAGCTAGCAGATAGTTACGAGATGTTTGCTGTATGTGACAAAAAATGTTGTAGTCCAAAAATGTGTGACATCGCTTAGAGCACCTTTAATGTCCGCTAAAGCTTAGAGGTTGCAGTGTTTCCCTCAGAAAAGCTGTTTAGTTTGGGGGCTGTGAAAATGAGACTGTAAAAATTCTATAAGACTCCATGGGGCCCTACATGAAGTCAGTGCTACAAGCTAACTGGAGATTTTAAAATATGACTACGTCTAAGTACGGGTTAAGATGGCTTGATTTGTCATTATGTTTTTGTATCTTGTATTTCTTCTTATAGACACACACACACACACACACACATACACACACACACACACACGGTACAGAAATCCCACGAGGGATGAACATGAAAAACGCAGCTAGTAATGTTCACTAGATGTTTTGTTTTGTTGTTAAACTGTGTGTAAAATGAGCGGTGAAATTATTTAGGTAAAAGCAATGACACTTCCACACTGTTAAGAGAATGCACAAAACCACCTTGCACACTGAGACCGCTAACACATGTCCTTAATCAATCTGAATAACCTATCCACTTCTACTGTCCCTATGCAATATTTTATTACCAGCTGAGATGCCAACTAGGGCTGGGTATCGTTCAAAATCTTTCGATCCGGTGCCAATTTCGATACCTCAATTTAGATGCCGGTTCCTAACTATACTTTTTTCGATACCGTATGTTTTAAAATCCATTTCAACATCAACAAAAATACATTAAACACAAAGCTTTTATTTTCCACTTTAATTGTGAATCAAAACAGTTATCACAATTAAAAAAGTCTGGTAAAACTGCTCACTCAGAGTAACATTATTAAAAGTGCCTTGCTTTGCAAGCTCAGCCTGTCAGTCAGTCATCAGGGCAGAGAAACCACCGTTGTGGCTGCTTTTCTAAGAGGAAGTGTAACGTCAAGCGCACCGCAACCGCTCTCGGCTCGCCATTACTATCATAAGCAAACGGTGTCTGCGTGAAGTTTTGAAAAACTGTAACCACGCTTGAAACCAACCGTGACTCTCTGTGACTTCAACAAAAATTCAGACTTAGTCCGCACCTCTCCGTGTGTGTGTGTGTGTGTGTGTGTGTGTGTGTGTGTGTGTGTGTGTGTGTGTGTGTGTGTGTGTGTGTGTGTGTGTGTCGGTCGGAGCTCCGCTCTGTGTCAACATGCAGAGAGGACAGATGCCACAAAAGTATCGTTGTTCGGTACCCAGCCCTACTGCCACCTGCTTGCCCTGGAGGAATGTTTGCACTATACTCTTCATCTGTGTGATGCACCACTCAGGATCTCGGTTCATGTTTGTGGGATACAAACAACTTTTAAACAAAGAAGAGCTGCTGCTGCTGGCTAACCGCGGCCTTTGGAATCGGCTTTGGTCTGGCCTTGAGCGCGCTCGGGCAAGGTTACTTGAATAAAAGAAAGAACGGCGCGGCAGAGCGTCATTCTTTAAAAAAGGACGATGTGTTGGGGAGTTTTGCCGACTGGATACGACAAAAGTTTAATCTATCAACTAGCTCCGCTATCTTCTTCGTTGCTCTGCTTGGTTGTAGCGTGCAGAGGGAATTTGAAAGACAACCGTTTATCCCGCCCCTCGGATTGAGCCCTGACCAATGGTGTGTTCCCAGACCCAACACCTTGATGTGGGTCTGGCTTGTCAGGCTAAAATAGGCTATCACCTGATGCGGGATAGGATATAATATCACACAAACTTTACAAGATCAACTTCAATAGACATAATAAAACAAATGGACAACTCATAGTTTTCAAAAAAATTATTCAAAAACTTAATACCTCGTAAAATGACGATTAATACCTTTTAATGGCCTTAATTTTTACTAATTTGATTTACTACCTTTTGAAACCCCGCGGACACCCTGGAGACACAAACACACACACACACATACACAGAGACACACACATACACAAATGCAGACACACACACACACACGCAGAGACACACCCTCTAAGCCTCAGTGGTTACAATACTGTGCTGTTGTGTTCCAAGGCGAACTACTACTACCACCACTACTATGTAACAATCACCTATACAGTCCTAAGGGAATACCTATTAAATAAGAACCTTTATTTATCTAGAAAACAGCCCCAAAATCACCATCACCAAACCCCCCAGACTCCATGTAAATAATCAGGACTTTTAGAGTGTATAGAGCCAGCATATCTCCACCAGACTCCATGTAAATAATCAGGACTTTTAGCGTGTATAGAGCCAGCATATCTCCACCAGACTCCATGTAAATAATCAGGACTTTTAGCGTGAATAGAGCCAGCATATCTCCACCAGACTCCATGTAAATAATCAGGACTTTTAGCGTGAATAGAGCCAGCATATTTCCACATATAAATCAAACCAAGACGGCTTTTGATAGTTTTATTGTGTTTCTGTCCACTTTGGATGCAGTGTGTTTTACGATGATAAAAGTACTGATTATTTACATGGAGTCTGGTGGGTTTGGCGAAGGCGAAGGCCTGTTAAAGAGGGAAGATTACAATAGAGCTTATGTTTAAATGCTCATTTCCATACGTCCTATCGTCATAACGTTGCTGAGAGAAGAGATCACAGGAAGGAGAGAAAGATCAACTGAAGGTTTAATGACCAAACCTGCTCTGTGTAGCCGAAGCTGAGGGTTGTAAACAGCGTCCAGTAGCTCCCGTTGTCGCTCGTTCTCCTCTTTTGAACGACAAAGTTCCTCCTCGTACTCTGCTATCGTTCTTTCAAACAGCCCAAATATCTCTTCAGCAGCCGCAGTTAGTCGCTGCTCCACCAACGCTCTCAGCATCTGGACTTTACACATTTTACCTCTTTCTCTACACAGCAAAGACACTCTGCTAACGCTCATTTCTGCTAGACGCCATCTTGTTTAAAGTGTTTAAGTTAGCAGAGGAAGTTAGCCGCAGTGAAGACTATAGCTTCCGGTGCTGTTTAGTTGCTGAACTTCAAAATAAAAGTCCGGAAGTGTTCCAGATTTCCTCTGGAAAACACGCAGAATATGAATGATTAAAACACACTTTTGAAGAAAGACAAATACTTTTTTACATTTTCAGAGTTCTGAGAAAACAATGAACCAAATTAAAAATGATGGTAATTTGTTTCCCTTTCCTTTTAATGTGTCAAACAGAAGACACAAGTTTTGGACTTGCATTGTATTAGGCTCCTTCGAGATGAGCCAGATCTGCGCAGAATCGATCACCGGCGATCGCCGCCCAATGCATGCCGGTTAAATTTGTGTCCGACTTGATCCCGACTTGCTCTGACGTCATGCACACGTGGGCAACGATAATCTCACGAGACCAAGGCGGCCACATTTTTTAGAGCCAGGCGCCGCAGTTGCTCTCCACCGACTGCAAGAGCCAGGCGGACCCAGGGCATGCTGGGAAACGCCGGCCTCTCAGCTGATTGGTTCAGAATCGACTCAACATGATGATGTTTTATATGAACTTTTTATTGATTTTGAATCGGAGGGATTTTAACTGCGATTTGTCTGATTTAAAAGCTTATTCTGTACAAAACACGTGTGGCTGATAGTGACGTTTAGAAGTCAGAGAGACTAAATCTGTTCAGATTACAGATCATCTACAGTGTGTTGTTAATTAAAATCAGCAACAGATCGCATGTAGAGAATTTTGACAGCTACTCTGTCATAATAAAATCAACTGGAGACTGTGTACAAGCTGATATATGGGTCTGATAACATTTTATTAAATCGGAATCAGACCACAGTGTTTCTGTCACTTCCTGTTCAGCCTGAAGGCTGCTGGAAACGGGTGGAAACTGTCCGATTTGAGAGCGAACTTTTGTCACCGCCCCCGGCTGCTGCTGCCTGCTCTTGTCCGCTTTACAGGCGGGGCGCAGTTCATCTCAAACGAGCCTAATTTCATCTGGTTTTGTTGTTTGTCTGAACATTAACTTCACCTTCATGAAGCAGGAAACACGGACCTTAAGCACTCATTTTTGAATCCTACTTAAAGAGCAGGGACTACTTTGTGTCTATAGATAAACACCTGAGCGGACAAATATTAAATGCGGAGTTCTCCAAGGCTCCATCCTGGGGCCTCTTCTGTTTCCCATCTACATGCTTCTACTGGCTCAGATTATGTACAACAACAAAAAATGTTACCATATTATGCAGACACGTTTATATAACCACATTACCAGGGGACTATGGCTCAATACAAACACTGAGGAAGTGCATTGAACAAATCAACGATTAGCCCCCAGGTTTCAACGTTAAGGTTGGGCAAGTAAAAACTTTTTACAACACCACAAACAAGTGGCTTTTAAAACAAGTTTGAAAAGCCCGTCAAAAACGTAAAAAAGAAAACATCAGTGGGGATCAGTGGAGAGGGATGACGGGGTGCAGTTGGTTCAGATTAGGAATGGGTGAAGGGTGTTAATGTGAGTTTATCCATCCTGCAGTAACACACTGTACTTTCGAATTCTGGGATAAACCAAAGACCAATCGACTGGTAGAAGATTCGAGAGAATTTCAGTTGACTGATATTTTCTTTGGTTGAATGCAGCCCTTATGTACACAGTACTTTGTTTATGTCTGTAACAATTATTAAATAATTAACAAAACATTTTTTTTTTAGGTAATCACGATTTTTATTGTTTAACCACGATTAAAAGGCGCTGTAGGTAGGATTGCGAAGATTCAGGACTTAGCCCAAAAATTTTAAGATCGACAACTTCTCAGTCCGTCAGACCAAAACGGTCTCCTAAGCCCCTCCCCCCACAAGGGAGAATGAATGTGTGTGCATGAGCAGTGATTGACAGGCATTTCTATCCATTTTATTTCTGTGCGAGGACACCATGAAGACTCCAGAGACTGTTGATATTCACTCTATGCAGATTTATTTGTTACATTTTAAGAAACAAACCGAGCTGCCTCGGACACATCAACTGACCACCGGCGATAGTCGAATAGACAACTAAATCTAAGTTTCATATGACTCTCTTCTCATAGAGCGTTTTGGGCGGTGTCAGTTGGACACATTCATGCCCAAAGTTACCTTATGGTCGGTACATCTTTAGATGGACCTGAACTGGTGATATTTTTACTTCTAATAGTCTTCTCATCTTCCTTTTCTGAAGTACACCTAGGTCGTTGTGACCCAGACAATAAGTACTAAGGTACATGCTAGTCAACAGATGGTTTACTTCAAATGATTTCACTTTGTTTCATCCTGGAGGGTACTCAGCATGTCCTGGTGTACCACACCGGTCATATCAAACTATTATATTTCTTTACTTTATTAGCTTTACCATGGCCTAATTAGTGGCATAGGAGACACTATACATGTCAAAAGACCTTAATCATGTTGGTGTCACTGATCATATTACCTTGGACCATAGCAGTGCACAAGTGAGTATTTATAGTTTTATAGAGATCATCATATGTCCATCTCAGCGTTGCTTCAAAGAGAAAACTCCTCCGCTCCCTGACAGGAAACACCTTGCTAGGCATATGTGTGGGCCCTATAAAATATCGGCTGGTTACATTTGTCTGATTTCTTGATTATAATTGATTATATGAGATACTACAAAACAAAATCTAATAAAATATTTAAAATAAGAGTGTACTTTTCCTAACACACAATATAATGTCTTCTATCTAGATGTTGATACATAAAGATTTTTGTTTGATACTTCAGAAGTTTTGCTTGGACTTAAAGGCACAAACATTATTCCATGTCACCAGTGTCAGGCTCAGAAGAGTCTCCAGTCTGGTCTTCAGTTTCTGCTTGTAAAAGTGGATGTGAGTTACTGGCTGGTTCTGGTCCTCCACAGTCCTCTCCATCAGCTTCTGTTACCATCTGACCAACACATTTATGTTTTTTGAAATTAGACCGCTGGGCAAATCTTCTCTTACAAACTGAGCAGGTGAAAGGTTTTTCTCCTGTGTGGATTCTCATGTGCATCTTTAAAGCTCCACTCTGTGTCAAAGATTTCTTACAGACTGGGCAGCTGAAAGGTTTTTCTCCAGAATGAGTCAGCATGTGGGTCTTCAGGTTTACACTATAAGTGAAAGCTCTACCACACACCGAGCAGCTAAAAGGTTTTTCTCCTGTGTGGATTCTCATGTGTTTTTGTAAATTTCCACTCTGTGTAAAGGATTTCGTACAAACTGAGCAGCTGAAAGGTTTTTCTCCTGTGTGGATTGTCATGTGTTTCTTCAGGGTTCCACTATCAGAGAAAGCTTTACCACACACAGAACAACTAAAAGGCTTCTCTCCTGTGTGAGTTATCATGTGTCTCTCTAGGTGTTGCTTTGTTCCAAATCTTCTCCCACACTCAGTGCAGCTGAATCGTTTCTTGCATGTTGAATCATGTTTTAGAGCTGACTGAGGTTCTCTGGTCTCCTTCCAATCAGCACTATCATCAGTCTCAGGTTCAGAAGAGTCTCCATTCTGGTGTTCTGTCTCTGGTTGTAAAAGTGAATGTGGATGTGATTTCCTGGCTGGTTCTGGTCCATCACAGTCCTCTCCATCAGCTTCTGTTACCATCGGACCAACACATTTATGCGTTTTGAAATTAGACCGCTGGGCAAATCTTCGGTTACAAACACTGCAGCTGAATCTTTTCTCTCCTGTGTGGACTACCATGTGTGACCGTAAATGTGCACTCTGTGTAAAAGATTTCTTACAGACTGAGCAGCTAAAAGGCTTCTCTCCTGTGTGAGTCATCATGTGTCTCTGTAAATCTCCTCTCTGTGTAAACGATTTCTTACAGACCGAGCAGCTGAAAGGTTTTTCTCCTGTGTGAGTTCTCATGTGTGGCCGTAAATTTTCACTCCGTGTAAAAGATTTCTTACAGACTGAGCAGCTAAAAAGTTTCTCTCCTGTGTGAGTTACCATGTGTCTATTCAGACTTCCCTTGAAGCCAAATCTTTTCCCACACTGAGTGAATGGGAACTTGGTGATATCAGCCTCCTCCAGCCATTGAAGCTGCTCTCCCTCTTGACTGCTCCACAGTTCCTCCTGTTCCTCTTTAATGTGTGTGGGGGGCTCTGGTTCCTGCTGGTCCACACTGGAGCTACACTCCTGCTGCTCCTCTTCACCAACAATCACTTTCAGAACATCTGGAGGTAAAGCTGAAACACATACAGACATACATTAAATATCAGTCCCAACAATACTTTGCTAATTAGCTGAATTTACTGTGATAAGGATGCAGCTTCATAATGAAATCATCCGATTTATTAGCCTGGATGCCAGCCGAACTTATCCCCGCCCACAACATTTGAGGTCGGGAAGTTCGGTCTGGACTTGATCCGTTGTGGAGAAACTATGCTTGAACCAGAGCTGTTTGGACCAATCAAATTGTCAAGGCGGGCTTTATGCGATGATGGACAGATGATCAACAGTAACGTAATCAACTACGTCACCATAGAGCGCTTGGGTTGAATTAATTTACAACAAAGATGGCTGCAACTGGAGAATTGAGATGTGTAGATTCCGCCATCGCGTCTGTTATAGAAGATATTGATGGCGCATTAATTTTAAAATCCTCAACCGGCCCGTCTCAGCTCGACTCAAACCAGCTGATGGTGTCTCTGCGAGCTGTTCAAGTCGCACAGCCTGGTTTTAGAACGCAAGAGACATGTCCTGTTCCAACAGCCAGTAGAGAAGTCAGCTGGTGGAGTCAGCTATAAACTATAGAAATAAAGTTATCAATAATCCATTTTATTTTTATGTTACAAACAGCTGGTCGAAATGGCAGAGTTTTAGACGGAGCCTCAACGACCGCCTGAAAGCACGCTAACGTTATATAGTCGTGCGAGATAAAGAGTGACCGAAGAGAGAGAGCACCCAGCGGCGTTAGAACAAAGCCGTGAATCAGAGAAATAAAACGAGTTTTCGCCAATTCATCACTAGAAATGCAACTGTAGCAAGCATCTCACTCTCACTAACGTTATTCACATTCATATTTACACAAAACAAATGATATACCCAGCTACAAAAAAAAGGTCTAAAAGTCAGAAGTTAGGACAAAGTACAAAGAGTGGTTTTTATGGAGACGATACACGAGTCTTGTCCTGACTCATCTCATTGGTGTTGAGTTCTGTTGCCAACTCCGTTGCTCTGATTGGTTGTAGGCCTATCCAATTGAGTGCAGAGGCATTTTCTTTCCTGGTTCGGTTGAAAAATGCCCCATAATCACAGCGCAATGGAGCAGTATCAGACTCATATTCTGACTAGAATCTCAGTATGACGATGTCAGGCTACCGATTTATCCCAGGTCCCCAAAGATCATCATACAAATCTGAGCTTCCAAAACCCTTAAAAAACCTCATGCCTCCACTCTGCTCCGGCTGTAAAAGCTGTGCCAGTCTGTCTGAGAAAAGCTCCGAACTGGAAGGTAAGATAACTTTGCTGCACCGGATCAGACAGCAGGGCCCCAGACTGCAACCAAATGCTCGCATTTTGCAACCAACAGCTGTCACTCAAGGTAAACTACAGAGGTCCGTGGGTTAGATCGCCTTGAAAGTGAACAATCACAGGGGGGCCACATGCAGAAATCAACTTGGAGAGCAGAGTTTACCTGCGAGAACAAAGCGGACACTCTGTGACGCGTGGTGGCTGCTATGTACGCGTGCTGCTTAGCGTTTCTTTCCTTCTCCCTATGTTTTGTTTTGTTTTAACGCTCACAGCTGCCTGTTCAACTCTCGATTGTTGAATCGGTGTGCGAAGGATAACATCTGCGCGTGTGAAATTATATAATTTGCTCGTGAGCATGTTTTATCGCAATCGTGAGGTATGACATAATCGTGACTTCATAGAAAACCTCCTTTTGTATGAAAACATGCAACTGATTAAGAGACATTAAAAGAGTAGCTTCTTATTGTATAAGTGGTGCAGGGGTGCACGGAGCAAAAGTCTGTATTGCTGCTGCGCATGCTCTCTACATATTTTACAATCCTCTTGAATGTTTTCCTGCCACAAACGCAAACGTTCCTTCGGTTGAACTCGCCATATAAAGCCGCGGCTTGCTGGTCCGATGTGAGGGATCAGGTGACTGCCGGGGCGGAGGGATTATGCTCCGGATGTGGCCTGCGCACTGGATCACATGTGTCCTTCCGTGTTGGGCGGTGGCACAATGGCTCAGCGATCAGGATTACAGAAATATGTTTATCCACTACAATTACCAATGTTAACAAGGACATCCGCATTCAGACAGCCTGCGTCAGCAGTCAGACGGTCCGGCAAAAATGGAGGTCTTTCCATCCATGTTGAATGGGAGTAGTATGTTTAGGCTGTGGCAGGGGTTGATGCAGGTGGCCAATCATGTTGAGGCAGGGTGAGAGTCCCGGACAGGAAACAGGAAACATCACTGCCTCAATCGCTGCCACAAGAAAGTTTCTAAACACCAAACACAAGCTCTGAACTGCCCGGTTTCCTCAGTCCCTCCGTCTCTTTTCTTTCGCTCTTCCTCCGGGAAATGAAGCTGCCTTCAAGTGCACTCGGAAACGTCCAGATCTATAAACCATCTGACGGGAAACAGGAACTGTGAAATATAAAGTCTACCTGTGCTACGTTGGGGGGGTTCAAGAACACAATAGGACGTCACACAGATGGGACAATTAATGACAGAGAATCACACAATCACTTTTTTCGTGTGAATGCACATTTAAATATTTTTTTAAATATTATTTTTAGGGCATTTTTAGGCTTTTAGTGTATTGACAGGACAGCTGAAGACATGAAAGAGGAGAGTGAGGGGGAATGACATGCAGCAAAGGGCCGCAGGTCGGAGTCAAACCCGGGCCCGCTGCTTTGAGGAGTAAACCTCTATATATGGGCGCCTGCTCTAGCAACTGAGCTATCCGGGCGCCCGTGTGAATGCACACTTAAGCTGCTATGAGAGACGCAGTTACGCAGGTGTTTAGGGGTGCGTACCTACTCACCGCAGGAGGTGGCGGTACTCATGGGGACAACAGAAGTGCCGGTACTCTGTACTGGTGAGTTCCGACCCATTACCCACTTCCAGTCAGATAAGAAATGACATATGTTGTTCTCACCTCTGTATTCTGAGGATATTGCTGTTCGAAATATTCATGCTTTGTGTCGTAGTGGCGTTTAACATTTCCACTCTTCCCAACTCCAACGGTCTCTGTGCAAATCAAACACAAGGGCTTCATGCTGGATTGTGGAAAAATGAACGCATATGTTTCAGTCCACTCGTCTTTGAAAACTCTGTATTCTTAGTCAACTTTTCTTCACAGATTTGGAAAGTGACATCCTCACCGCAACGTAGCCTTCACTGACAGAATACGCCGAAGTCTCACTTTCTCGTGCCCGCAGGACACATGTGAACGCCAGTTAGCCGACCCTGAACCATACCTGTCAAGTTTTGGATTTGAAAATAAGGGAAATTTTCCGGCGCCCACCACGGAAAGCAGTCCCACTCCAACCAAGCTCCAGTATCCCTTACATTTTAAGACAGGTGTACAAGAAAGCTAAAATCACCACTTGATGCAGAATGCTGAAAACATTTACAATTTATAACATTGCTCGTCTTTACATTTTATTTTCATTCCACACATTTTCATTTCATATTGCTTTTCTTTTACAGTTTTTCTTTTCATTTCACATAACTTTTCTTTACTCTTTTAGTGAGTTATTGTACAAATTTGTTGCAGACTTTGCATTCTTTAAGACTGTTTAGGAAGGAGTGTATTAGTGGGCTGGGCCAGAGTGGTTTACATGAGAGTAGAGCGCAGACAGTTCTGTCTAACGTCATCCTATTCTCTGGAACAATCTTTCGTACCATGCTAAACACCCTTTCTCAACTTGCATTGCTATGGGGAATGCATAGTAAAGCCTTCAGAAGTTTTGGTAGCGCACCGTCTCTGTCATAGCGTCACTCATCATCTGACCTCACACACTAACCTCGCCACAACTGCCACCTACAGCACCTGTAGTAGGCTACTGCAGGTGGCAGTTGTCACGAGGCTGAGGCTTTTTTTACTCCGCTCGGGCCCGGGGTATTATTATTTTTTAATAACGCAGGTTAAAGTACGGGAGATTTACGGGAAAATACTCATTACGGGAGGACAGCAGGAAAGAAGGGGAAAATACGGGACTTTCCCGGCCAAAACGGGACACTTGACAGGTATGCCCTGAACTCGCTATGAAAGTTTGGTTTCGCTAATATTGAACGTGAACGCCAGCCGACCTATAACTCGGTAATATTGAACGTGTAGCATAGCCTGTTATCCTAGTAACTTGCAAACAGCGGAATACCGGCAAAAGAAGCCTACCATCAGTGGTTGCTGCCCTAACTGTGGAAAGGTGGTAAGAGCAAACGCCAAAGCAGTTGCTTGTGACGTTTTTGTTCATACAAGGTGCGAGAATATGGTTCCGAAATTGTAAGTAAGTGAGGAATAAGTCGGATATCCCGTTGGTTTGTAACCGGTGTTGTGTGCGGGAAATGTGCAGCGTAAATGTCTTAGATGATACAAAAGAATTGAGAACGTATGATGAGGACATTATGTATGGGGGAGACTATGATTCACTCGGCCGTTTAAAACTGAAAGGGATGCATTTTATTCACGTTAACGCAAGGAGTCTGCTACCCAAACTGGATGAAATCGGACACCTCGCGTCTACGTCTAAGGCTGCTGTGATCGCTGTATCGGAGACCTGGCTAGACACTTCCATTCAAGATTGTGAAGTTGGGCTTACAGGTTATTACATCTACCGACGCGATCGCGACAGACACGGAGGAGTGTGCCTTCTTTAAGGACTGACATTAACTTTCAATCCGCACCATGATCTACAGATGGATGGCTTGGAGGCAGCGTGGGTGGAGTTAATTCTTCCTAAAACCAAGCCCATCATTGTTGGCGTCTGTTACCGCCCAGCTAAGCAAACAGACTTCCATGAACTACTTGAATCTGTCTGTTGTAAAAGCAATGTATGCCTAGAGAAAGAACGCATCATCATGGGTGATTTTAATACAAACCTATTACTGCCACAAAGTAGCTTGAAAGAGTCTCTCTCATGTCTTTGCAGGGTGTCTGGTTTACAGCCATTAATTACTGAGCCTACTAGCTTGTCTATAAATAGCCAGTCCCTTCTTGACGTAATTTTGGTATCTGACTAGGGAATGATAAGTCAATCAGCTGTGTTGGATGTGGCTTTCAGTGAGCATAATGCAGTTTTTTGCACACGCAAGAAAATTAAATCTCAGCCAATAAATGAGCACTGTTCTATCAAATGCAGATGTACCAAACAGTACTCTGCTGAGGTGTTCAATCAAAGGCTGTCTGAGAGAGACTGGTCTGATGTGCTCGAATGTAATGATGTTGATAAGGCTTGGGATTTTTTTAAGCAGCATTTTATAGCAGCTCTTAAAGTCGCTCCAACGAGGGAAACAAGAATTAAGCACAGAAGTGCATGTTGGATGACATCTGAAATTATTGATCTGATCAGACAACGTAATAGAGGTTTCATAAAGTTTAAAAAAAGTCTAAACTCCCAGCTGACTATAACTCTCATGCTTATCTTAGAAATCAAGTTAGTTACAAGGTACAGCAAGCTATGTCTGGATTTTATACTGATTCCACTGATGCAAATGCAAAACAGCCTAAAAAAACTATGGAAAATTCTCAATATGGGATCAACAGCAAAAGCAAAATCAAAGTCTGGTAAAGCAGGGCTAATTATTGAAGAGGAAATGTGTTTTGATAAGCGGCTGATTGCCTGCCACTTTAACCATTACTTTACAACCGTTGCTGCCAGTTTGGTCAGGAAATTGCCTGATGCTTCTGACAAATTTGGCATAAACTTTGTTAACTCCTTTTACAGAAGCAAATATGTCTCTGCCGATGCATTTGCAATCAGTCCTGTCTCAGAGGATAAAGTAAGAGCGAGCCTTTCCACCCGGTCAGTGAATAAGGCCTCTGGCTTGGACCTTACCCCCTCCAGGTTCCTTAGGCATAGTGCATGGGTTACATATAGTATTCTTACCCATATCATAAATCTCTCCATAAGCCAGAGTGTTTTTCCAAAAGATATGAAGAATGCCAGGATGGTTCCTCTTAAGAAAAATAGCAGAGCTGATGTTGGAAAATTATAGGCCAGTATCAACTTTGTCAACTATATCAAACATTTTTGAGCATCTTGTGTATGAACAGGTGGAGGAGTATCTCATCAGGCTTGATCTATTATATGACTTGACCTGCGAAAAGCATTCGATACTGTGAACCACAAGATTTTGATTTCTAAAATTACACTGCATGGGTTTTAGTAACTCAGCACTCATATGGTTCACTTCTTACCTAACAGATAGGACTCAAGTCTGTGATGTTGAGGGGACCCTCTCTGATCCACAGAGTATAACATGCATTTTAACCGTGTTTACTCCAGCTGCTAGCTAACGGTAGGCTAACGTTACCTGCTGCCAAGTGTGGTGTTAACTAGCGTCCCGTGCAGCGATATTTCGGTTGCCTCTAACGTCCGTTTAGGAGCACCAGAGAGAAGCGCAGGCATTTAAGTGGCACCGAAATCCGCGTTGCTATTCGGTCCGGTAGATAACGGTCATTAAGGCACCGGGTCTCGGTACCCAACCCTAGTAACAGCTGAATATTCTCTCTCATGATGGAAAAGTAGAGACGATTGTAGACGAAAATGAAGAGAAATTTTATCTTAGTTTTTATTTTATGCAAAACATTTTAGTCTCGTCTTTTTTCGTCAACAATAATGCATGTTAATTTAGTATAAGTCAGCGTTTTTGGACATCGGCGCAGTCTCGTCATCGTCTTAGTCATGGAAAAAAAGGTCGTTGACGAACATATTTTGTCTTGAAATTAACACTATTAAAAGGACCCCCACCACCCCCATACGCATATAGGTAGGGAGGAGTTTACAAGAGCTGGTCTACTACCCGTACATCTAAGAGTAGAAGAACTTAAACTGAACCATATGTTTAACATTGTTAATGGTCATGCCCCCAAATATTTATGCTCTAACGTAACCATGGTCCATACGCAGCATAGTCATAATACTAGGGCCAGCATCCGCTCCTGCATAGTTCCTAGAGCTAATAATGCAATTAAAAATTCTTTCTTTTACACTGGTATCATGGCATAGAATAGTTTGCCTACTGCTAAAAAACTCCTATCATCATGAGGGATTTTCAAAACACAGGTCAAGCAGCTTTTATGGAACAAGGTGAATATTTATTGATAAATTGGATAGTTTTTACAGCATTTTTGTTTCTTATTTAGTTTATTTTATGTGAGGTCTTTTTTCCCCCCTCCTAATACTGTATGTCTTTTTAGTCTGAGTTTGTCTGCTTCTTGTCTATTGTTTCCTGTGTGTAACACCAAGGACCGTGCTAGAAATAAGTATTTTACTTTAGCGTGTTATCCTTTGGATTACTATTTTATCATATTGATCCAAAAATAAATCAATCAATCTCGGTAATATTAAACGTGTAGCATAGCCTGTTATCCTACAGTTAACTCTGCAATATTAAATGTGTAGCATAGCCTGTTATCAGACAGTTAACTCTGCAATATTAAATGTGTAGCATAGCCTGTTATCAGACAGTTAACTCTGTAATATTGAACGTGAACAGCAGTTAGCCAACCTGAACGTTAAAGGCTCATGGCTGTCAACGTTGTCATGACCATAGTTGAACACTCACTTTTTGGAATGCATGTGAACAGCTGATCAATGGCAAAGTTGACCCGTAATAATAGTGTGAAATAAATGTTTACTGTCGCTGTTACTTAAAGTAAGCTGATGAATCTCTATGGAGAGTTGCCGTAAAAAGATACAGGCAACTAACTGTTCTGTTGACCTGAACGGCGCATGTTAAAATCCATCAGTAATTTGGCAACGGTGCCAAACCGACCGGTATCTACCAGATGGAATAGCAACGTGGATTTCGGTGCAACTTAAATACTCTCTGATGCTCCTAAAACAGACGATAAAGGCAACAGAAGCCTCCCTGCATGTGACGCTAGTTAACAGTAATAACACGCTACACTTGGCAGCAGGTAACATGTATGTTAGCCTACCGTTAGCTAGCAGCTTTAAATGCTGACAGCTAAACGGTGTAAAAGTGTGACTGTATTTCAATGTAGAGCAGGGGTTTTCAATAGGTGGGGCGCGCCTCAAAGAGCCACAGGGGAGGCGTGACACGCGAAGAAAAAATGACTCTGTATGCAGCTCTATTGATATCAGTAATTGTGCGTGCGTGTATTAGCTTTAAAATGCGTTGTTGCCTTGTCCCAAGTCAACAGAAGTCAGCATTAAGGGAGGAGACAGGACCCGGCAAAAAACGTAGGAAATACGATCCCGAGTTAAAGTTAGGTTTCACCCGGTCGGGGTCCGGGGCTGCACCTCTGCCGCGGTGGGACAGAGACTGGGAGGAATGCCGATCACGCGTTTATGGTTGTCCGTGGAGAGCGAGTTCCCCCAGATCTCCACTAAGGCTATGAAAGACCTGATCCCCTCCACCTGCTTTTGTGAGTGTGAGTTTTCCGCACTGACCCTGATTAAAAACAAATACAGATCAAGGCTGCAGGTGGAGGACGACTTGTGTTTATTTCTCTCTGCAGCGCAGCCCCGCATCGAACACCTCTGCACATCAAAAGCGCGGCCTCATTTGTCCCACCGACAGACTCGGCGTCAGCTGATTTTGCCGGGGCTTCAGCCCCGAATGTTTTGAGTGTAGTCCCGAATGTATTTTGGAAAGTTGACTGACAAATATGAAACAGGACGTCACTCAGTGTCCACTCTCGCTGTAAAACGCTCCGACGTAGAGCAGCGTTCAGCCACTCCCCTAATCTGTCTCATTCAGAGAGCAGAGTCTCAAACGGGGCTCTGAGATCTACCGTATCAGCAGAGCAATCACGTAATGCACAGCAGACTATGGTGCAGGTAGATTATTTTCTGGAATATAGTGACTTTACTCTTGTAATAGCCTTTTATAACTTTATTTTTCACAAAATGTCATGTCTCCTCAAAACCTCAGAGAACACAGATGGGATGAGTTATATTTTTAATGTGTAAAAAGTTTTGGACATGAGCAGAAATCTTGCTCAAACATTTGAAATATTACAGTCCAGGGGTTTATTAATAAATTAAAAAAGGAATAATGTATAATTGATGTTCCTTCCTCAACAAAAGATGCAAAAAAGAAGGTAAGAGTAAATGATATCTAGGCTACATGTGTGCTGACTCAGATATAATTAGAAAAGTCGATCTACAGGAGAATAAGTGAATAAATAGGGCTCGGCTGTCCTTACTTACTCTAAGGGGAGGCTCACATTCACCCAATTTGAAAACCCCTGCTGTAGAGGATTCCAACAGCAGGACGTGCAGTCTGCAGCTAAAGCTATAAAAGCTAAAAGACACAAACTAGCACTATGGTCACTGCTGTTAGAAAAAACAACACACACACACACACACACACACACACACACACACACACACACACACACACACACACACACACACACACACACACACACACACACACACACACACACACCCCTCCAATTTCCTGTTCCCAAAGTTACAAATCAACACTTTGGACAACTGATGGACTGATTTATATTAATTCGTAAATGATATGTATGGATATACAGTACAGGCCAAAAGTTTGGATACACCTTCTCATTCAATGTGTTTCTTTATTTTCATGACTATTTACATTGTAGATTCTCACTGAAGGCATCAAAACTATGAATGAACACATATGGAATTATGATTGATTATTGATTGATTTTGAGGCAGAAACAAACTTTTTAAACACAAGGCAGAAGCTGCAATCACTTTTTGGCAAGTGGAAAAAAAGACTGGATGGTTATAATGTAGGCAGCGCTGGAATGTAACTAAGTACATTTACCCCAGTACTTGTACTTCAGTCCAAATGTTGAGGTACTTTTACTTTACTTGAGTCTTTTCTTTTCATGCCACATGTATTAGTACTTTAACTGCAGTAAAGGGTCTGAATATTTCTCCCAGAAGTGAATCTAGGACAGCGGATGTTTTTCTTGCAGCTGAAGGACTGGGAGGATAAAGTTAGCACGCTGATATAAAAACACGTTAGCTTCAGGAGCTAGCTGCATGCGGCTAACAGGCTAACGTTAGCTTAGCGTGACTATGAGAGCAGTTAGACTGTCAGACTCACCTTCTCCCCGCAGCTTGGTCTCCTCCGTGTGTTCCCGGTGTCGCTCCATCTCTGATGAACAGACTAAGAAACGCTGTTTGGGATTCCCTGATCTGGATTCAGCTAACGGCTTCTCTCCTCACCGCTCCCGCTGCTCAGCACGGGCAAACAACAACAAACACCACTTCCGGCGGGACCGCTGTCAAAATAAAAGCCCCGTTATTCTATTTTTTTTTTATTGATTTCTTTCATGAGGATATATTTTGTTACATTTAGGAACCCTGTATTTCTGGTTTACATATGTCTATATGGTTCATACTGAATATCCATATTTATTCTGTTTTTCTTCTGTTAATACACTGTATTAGTTACTAGTTACTTTAGTTACTCCACTACATTCATCTGTTACAGCTTTAGTTACTAGTTACTTTACACATTAAGATTCCTGCACACAGAACACATGTAGTTTATAACATCTGATGTTTTATTATAAAGTAAACTAGCCGACAATATAACGGCTACAAGTCCAGCTGAGATGATGAGACCATTAAACACACAGCTGGTTGGATCCTTTACTCTTTCTACAATGGTTTAATACTTTAACTACATTTTCCTGATGATACTCACAGACTTTAACTGAAGTAACATTTTCACTGCAAGAATTTAACTTGTAACGGAATATTTTTACAGTGTGGTATTAGTACTTTTACTGCAGTAATCTGAATAATTTTTCCAGCGCTGGTGGATCTTACGAAAGAGAAAATAAGTTTTTACAGAGTAACGTTAACTAAATTTAATAAAACGTTTCTGTGAAGTGTGTTTGTCCTTTAACATAATTAAGTTAAATATTTGTCGCATTTAGAGCTCTACTAACCAAACGTACAATATACATTTTTCTTCAACCTGGTGAACTTTAAGAGCAAAATTAAGATGCTAGATCTATGTAGAATCTGTGCTCTTGTAAACAATGCTGTGTTCTTGTAAGCGATTTACACATAAACACATTTTTGTGCAGTATACATTTGAGTCATCAAAAGGACAAGCTTTGCATGCTAAATTTGGACATTTAATTTCATAAATACTTATTACATATAGAGCATCCAATTTGTTCATTTAATATTAATTTTGTGAAACGAGGACCTTAAGCACTCATTCTTTGAAAAGTGCACAACAGGTGTCAAAGGATGAAAATCTTATTCTGAAGGAAAGCATTTCATTCTCACGTTATTAGACCGTTCTGAGAGACAGCAAAGGCAAGATGATCTGCAGCTTAAGTCAAAAGCATCAATTAAACCTAACATCCATTAGACATAATTTTTAATCTCAGTCTATTGGATGTGAGTTCCTGGCTGGTTCTGGTCCTCCACAGTCCTCTACATCAGCTTATGTTTCCATCGGACGAACACATTTATGTCTTTTGAGTTTAGACCGCTGGGCAAATCGTTTGTTACAAACTGAGCAGCTGAAAGGTTTTTCTCCTGTGTGGACTGTCATGTGTGACTGTAAATGTCCTCTCTGTGTAAAATATTTTTTACAAACTGAGCAGCTAAAAGGCTTCTCTCCTGTGTGAGTTTTCATGTGTGACCGTAAATTTCCACTGAGTGTAAAATATTTCTTACAGACTGAGCAGCTGAAAGGTTTTTCTCCTGTGTGGATTCTCACATGTTTCTGTAAATCTCCACTCTGTGTAAAATATTTATTACAAAAAGAGCAGCTAAAAGGCTTCTGCCCTGTGTGGATTCTCATGTGTATTTTCAGATGTGATTTGAAGTGAAATCTTCTCCCACACTCAGAGCAGCTGAATCGTTTCTGACATGTTGAATCATGTTTCCGAGAGTTTAAAGCTGACTGAGGTTCTCTGGTCTCCTTCCAATCAGCACTGTCATCAGTCTCAGGTTCAGAAGAGTCTCCAGTCTTGTCTTCAGTCTCTGGTTGTAAAAGTGGATGTGAGTTCCTGGCTGGTTCTGGTCCTCCACAGTCCTCTCCATCAGCTTCTGTTTCCATGTGTTGAGTTTGTCTCTGATGAAGCTGTGAGGACTGAGCTTCCTCTTCATCATCTTCACTCTTCACAGGGACAGGAGTGAATGGGAACTTGATGATATCAGCCTCCTCCAGCCCTTGAAGCTGCTCTCCCTCCTGACTGCTCCACAGTTCCTCCTGTTCCTCTTTAATGTGTGGGGGGGGCTCTGGCTCCTGCTGGACCACACTGGAGCTACACTCCTGCTGCTCCTCTTCACCAACAGTCACTTCCAGAATGTCTGGAGGTAAAGCTGAAACACAGAGAGACATACATTAAATATCAGTCTCAACAATACTTTGCTAATTAGCTGAGATCACTCTGATGAGGACGCCGCCCCATAATGAAATCATCCCATTCATCCCAGGTCCCCAAAGATCATCATACAAAACTGAGCTTCCAAAACCCTTAAAAAAACCTCATGCCTCCACTCTGCTCCGGCTGTAAAAGCTGTGCCAGTCTGTCTGAGAAAAGCTCCGAACTGGAAGGTAAGATAACTTTGCTGCACCGGATCAGACAGCAGGGCCCCAGACTGCAACCAAATGCTCGCATTTTGCAACCAACAGCTGTCACTCAAGGTAAACTACAGAGGTCCGTGGGTTAGATCGCCTTGAAAGTGAACAATCACAGGGGGGCCAGTGCCTCCTTGGTTTCCACCGCCGCCAAAATGTCAAAAGTCAGTTTCATTCACACACGCAGAAATCAACTTGGAGAGCAGAGTTTACCTGCGAGTAGGCCTGCACGATCAATCGTTATAAAATCGCGATCTTGAGTCACCCTGTTCACGATTTACTTTTTAAACAAACTCAACGTGAGGTAGGTAGAGACCTGTCTCTGCTTGTGGTTTGAAAAATGAAAAGGAAGTAAAAAAAATGTTTTAATTAATATGTCAACAAAATATATGCAAATTCTGTGTGATTCCACATGTATAACAGAATTCCATTTTCATGTGATAGATTTGGTAGTATTTTCGAATGGTGGAAAATGACGATTTTTGCGTCATCGGAAGATTTTTTTGCCCAGAGGCAATGGACTACAGCCAGTAGTAGGAGCTACTTCCGCATGTTTTCAACCCGCCCATAGGCGGTTGCACTATCGTCTTAATCCGAAGCGAGCCGGAGTAAGCAGCGTGTCAGCCATCCTGAAGCTTCGCTAAACATTCTGTCTTTTCAGCAGAAAACTTTTATGATTATGTGCATTCAAGCTACCGCACGTGTACCACTGGGATACATTGGTACAGATCGGAGGATTTCGGTGCAACTTAAATGCTCTCTGATGCTCCGAAAACTGACGGTAGAGGCAACAGAAGCGTCGCTGCATGTGACGCTAGTTAACAGTAATAACACATTACACTTGGCAGCAGGTAACATATATGTTAGACTAGAGCTGGGCAATATATCAATATTATATCGATATCTTGATATGAGACTAGATATCGTCTTAGATTTTGGATATCGTAAAATCGTAATATTTTAAGTGTTGTCTTTTCCTGGTTTTGAAGGCTGCATTAGAATAAAGTGATGTAATTTTCTGAACTCAGACTGTTCTAACTGTTCTATTATTTGCCTTGACACATTTTGTCATTTAATCGACATTTCTGATGATTATTTATCAAAAATGTAATTGTGTAAATAATATTTTGTTAAAGCACCAATTGTCAATCCTACAATATCGTCGCAATATCGACATCGAGGTATTTGGTCAAGAATATCGTGATATTTGATTTTCTCCATATCGCCGAGCCCTATGTTAGACTACCGTTAGCTAGCAGATGGTTTAAACATGGATTAAATGCTGACAGCTAAACGGTGTAAAAGTGTGACTGTATTTCACCGTAGGGGATTCCAACAGCAGGACGTCCAACAGTCTGCCGCTAAAGCTATGAGCTAAAAGACACAAACTAACACTATGGTCACTGCGGTTGTTAGAGAAAAAAAAAAAAAAAAAAAAAAAACCAATTTTCCAATTTCCTGTTCCCAAAAGTTACAAATCAAGACTTTGGACAACTGATGGACTGATTTATATTTATGTATAAATTATATGTATGGATATATTTTATATTATTATAACATGTGGAAACCTCCCCCCTTTGAAGTTGATTCATTTCTTCTTCCAGCTTTGACAGCGTCACAGATTAAGCTTTCAACTTTTCAAAAATATATATTTCAGCTCGCTTGTTTGCTAAGAGTCGGCTCGGTGATTGTGAACGTGTGATTGTGTGAAGGTGTTCACGAGACAGATACTAGGGCAACTTGTTGTTGTATTACACGTTTTCTGAAATGTGTTTAAATATGCAAAGGAGGCGTTATCTTATTCAATATATGCATCCTTTTGCAGGACTCTTTGCGGAGAAACTCAGATTTACAGATCTGTCGATAAAATCAACTAATCGATTAGTTCAATCAACTGTTTCATGTATTACAGCTTTAGTTACTAATTACTTTAGTTACTCCACTATATTCATCTGTTACAGCTTTAGTTACTAGTTACTTTAGTTACTCCACTACATTCACCTGTTCCAGCTTTAGTTACTAGTTACTTTAGTTACTCCACTACATTCATCTGTTACAGCTTTAGTTACTAATTACTTTAGTTACTCCACTACATTCACCTGTTACAGCTTTAGTTACTAGTTACTTTAGTTACTCCGCTACATTCGTCTGTTCCAGCTTTAGTTACTAGTTACTTTAGTTACTCCGCTACATTCATCTGTTCCAGCTTTAGTTACTAGTTACTTTAGTTACTCCGCTTCATTCATCTGTTCCAGCTTTAGTTACTAGTTACTTTAGTTACTCCACTACATTCATCTGTTACAGCTTTAGTTACTAGTTACTTTAGTTACTCCGCTACATTCATCTGTTCCAACTTCAGTTACTAGTTACTTTAGTTACTAGTTACTTTAGCTACTCCGCTGCATTCATCTGTTACAGCTTTAGTTACTAGTTACTTTAGTTACTCCACTACATTCATCTGTTACAGCTTTAGTTACTAGTTACTTTAGTTACTCCGCTTCATTCATCTGTTCCAGCTTTAGTTACTAGTTACTTTAGTTACTCCACTACATTCATCTGTTACAGCTTTAGTTACTAGTTACTTTAGTTACTCCGCTACATTCATCTGTTACAGCTTTAGTTACTAGTTACTTTAGTTACTCCACTACATTCATCTGTTCCAGCTTTAGTTACTAGTTACTTTAGTTACTCCACTACATTCATCTGTTCCAGCTTTAGTTACTAGTTACTTTAGTTACTCCGCTACATTCATCTGTTACAGCTTTAGTTACTAGTTTCTTTAGTTACTCCACTACATTCATCTGTAACAGCTTTAGTTACTAGTTACTTTAGTTACTCCACTACATTCATCTGTAACAGCTTTAGTTACTAGTTACTTTAGTTACTCCACTACATTCATCTGTTACAGCTTTAGTTACTAGTTACTTTAGTTACTCCACTACATTCATCTGTTACAGCTTTAGTTACTAGTTACTTTAGTTACTCCGCTACATTCATCTCTTCCAGCTTTAGTTACTAGTTACTTTAGTTACTCTGCTACATTCATCTGTTCCAGCTTTAGTTACTAGTTACTTTAGTTACTCCGCTACATTCATCTGTTACAGCTTTAGTTACTAGTTACTTTAGTTACTCCACTACATTCATCTGTTACAGCTTTAGTTACTAGTTACTTTAGTTACTCCACTACATTCATCTGTTACAGCTTTAGTTACTAGTTACTTTACACATTCAGATTCCTGCACACAGAACACATGTAGTTTATAAAATCTGATGTTTGATTCTAAAGTAAACTAGCGACAATATAACGACTACAAGTCCACCTGAGATGATGAGACCATTAAACACACATCATTTACACTTTAATACTTTAAATACATTTTCCTGATGATACTTACAGACTTGTACTGAAGTAACATTTTCACTGCAGGACTTTTACTGTAACTGAATATTTTTTACAGTGTGGTATTAGTACTTTAACTGCAGGAAAGGGTCTGAATACTTCTTCCAGAAGTGAATCTAGGACAGCGGATGTTTTTCTTGCAGCTGAAGGACTGGGAGGATAAAGTTAGCACGCTGATATAAAAACACGTTAGCTTCAGGAGCTAGCTGCATGCGGCTAACAGGCTAACGTTAGCTTAGCGTGACTATGAGAGCAGTTAGACTGTCAGACTCACCTTCTCCCCGCAGCTTGGTCTCCTCCGTGAGCTCCCGGTGTCGCTCCATCTCTGATGAACAGACTAAGAAACGCTGTTTGGGATTCCCTGATCTGGATTCAGCTAACGGCTTCTCTCCTCACTGGGAAACAGCAACAAACACCACTTCCGGGAGACCGCTGTCAAAATAAAAGCCCCGTCATTCTATTTTCACTTTTTTTGTTTTGATTTCTTTCATGAGGATATATATTGTTACATTCAGGAACCCTGTTTTACTATATATATATATATATATATATATATATATATATATATATATATATATATATATATATATATATATATATATATATACTATTGTTACTGCTACTACATTGCACATATCTGTACATGTTCATACATTGTTCATATATCACATGAACAATGTCACATAGCCATTTTTATTCTGCTCTTAAAAGGTAACTGCTAATACACTGCACACATTTATATTTAATTTATATTACTCTAAACCACCTGCTGTAAACCAACTGTATACTACTGTCTACACTGCACTGTATTTCTTGTCCTGTCTATACTTGAATATCACATTGCACTTTTCTGCTTTTTTTGCACTTCTGGTTGGACGCAAACTGCATGTCGTTGTCTTTGTACTCTGCACAATGACAATGACAAAGTTGAATCTAATCAAATCAAATCTAAATAGTCAAATATAACAATCAAAATAAATAAACACGATGAGGTGGCAATATATGCATATTGTTATTGCACTTCCAGTTTTGGGGTTTATTGCACACAAGTCTTTATAGGGGATTCCAACATCTCCCGTTGGAATCCCCTATACATATTATTTGAGTCTTTCACTGTGTTTTGGTGAGACTTTTGTTGATGCAGAGAATTACCAAACCCATTAATCCAATAATTCACCTTACCATCGAACTTGGAAAACATCGTCAGTTGCTCATTTGGACTTCCCCCTGCAACCGGGGGGTCAGAGAGAGACTATTGCTTATCTCAGCCAGCAGAGCCCATCCCACAGGTATTAACTCTTCCTTTTACACAGCATGTGCTCAGGACCACCAGGAGGGCCGGCGGCCATCAGAACACAGCTGGGAGGGACACTTCCAGGGCCAGCAAAGATGCTTGAGGCACAATTACTGTCTCAATAATGCCTCTTTACATCTCTCAGCCACCTTGTCAGTTGAGGTGCAGGACGTTTATTGGGAAGGTTTGGCAAGTTGACACTCTGCCTTATAAAAGTAAAAAGGAGGTGACAAGGTCAAAGGAAGACAAAGCAGCAATACACCTACATTACGCCAGGACCGAGGGAGTGACCACAAAAGGGGTGCAAATGTATACCACACCACTGCTAAGTAGAAAGGATATTGCGTTATTCAAAAATAGGCCTGTCCCCCCCCCCCCCAACACTCTGCCTGCTCCGACAACAGCCCAGACATGGAGCTACTTCAGCCACCAGTCTCCCCAGTCCCTGGTAAGATGCCGAGCCCTGGGGCCTCATTTATAAAACCGGTTACGCAAGAAAAAGTTGCGTGAAGCAGGGTGAAATTTGCTGTCACAACATTCGTCGCAAAAGTCGGGATTTATAAGGAATTTCCATGCGTAAAAATGTGGCCAGTTTTCCGAAACATTTTGACCATGCGTGTGATCGAGCGTAATGCTCCCAAGGTTTTGTAGACTGCGTTTTAGTGAACTCTGATAGTATCCTCGTTTTCCGAACCCAACCCAGTTTTTGTTTTCCTGAACCCAACAATCCCGTTCTTTCCAAGCCGACCCAGAGCCGGTCGCGGAGCCCGGCGAAGGTCTGCCAGCAACAGGGAGAGGCAGGGGATCCTCCCACACCGTGCAGTGGAGTAAATGCGCTTTTCCTCCGCTGCTCTCCCCTGCCTCTCCCCGTGAAATGCGCCCCGTACAACGGGGAGAGGCAGGGATCCTCCCACACCGTGCAGCAGACGTTTAAGGAGACTTTTAGCGTCAATAAGAATGACAAAGGCACCTGACCAAACGTCCATATTTTATGAGATGGGAGTATATATATGGGACGACCTTGGGAGGAGCGTGAGGCTTGTGCACAACCACATAAGGTAACGCACGTCCGTATTTATAACGAGAAGATTGCATACCGGTGTGCGCCGCAAGATGTTATAAATCAGAATTTTGTTTTTGCCTACGAAACAGGTCAACACTGGACTTTTACGTTACAGAAGTCCCTTACAACTTCAGATTACAAACGTTTATAGATTTGACACCTGTAATAACAGCGACATGGAAAATAATAGCAGGCCTAAAAGGTCATCTGTATTAGTTCATTTTGAAGAACCAATTCCAAAAGAACACTTGCAAACCCCAGAGCCGTATGCAAGCACTGCAGTGCTCCAGTCTGTGGCTCCATAAAGGCTACTTGGAATTTCAAAAGGCATCTACAAGTAAGTTAACAGACAGACAGTCTTTTATTTTGAAAACCATCTCTTGATGGTATTATACTACTGATATTTGATATCATCAGTGTTGGGGTCACGACTCAAGAATGTGTAATACACATTATTCACTTAAAAAAAAAAATGCATTACCTTACTTGTTATTCTCTATGGATAGTAACTCATTACTCATTACATTACTGTAGTGCAACACAGCAATAGCCTGGCATATAGCTCATAAAGGGCTTAAAAACACCTTAAACTCACAACACAACAGTAACATTAATGTGTTACATTACTCAGTTACAGCCAAATGTGATTATATTATGGCATTACTTCGTAAAGAGTTACCCCCAACACTGGATATCATGTGTTTAAAAGCATGCAAGCACACTTTTTACTTATTGTAAATCAAGAAAACAATTCTTGTCAATTGTGGACTTAATAGAAATATTTGTTCTCTTAAAGAGTGATCTATATTTTGGAACAAAATGTATGCAGGGTTGAGGAGTGACTAGTTAAATGTAACGAAATTATGTTATTAAATTACAAAATTAACGTAATTGTATTTAGTTGTATTACTGAGGTAAAATGTGTAATTCAATTAGTTACTAATGAAATTTAAAGGACATTGCTTTGCATTAATAAAGTAATCCAAACCACATTTATAATAGGTAACTTATAACAGTAAGCAATTCAATTTCCAAAGTAACCTTCCTAACACTGAATGTATGTGATATTCAACAAATACTTTCTGTTGTGTGACTGTATGGAATTTCTTTGAATTGCCATGACTTTAAATCCACTTCCTGTCATTCAAATTAAAATTCCTGTGGGGCGGAGTCAATTCAATTCAAATTCCAATTCATGAATTGAATGGAGGCCAATTCTGAAATTCTGAATTTTGCACAACCCTATTCTGACAGACCAGCGACAGTTTCCACCGTGTGACATTTGTTTCAAATGTTTGACAAAGCGCAGTGTGAACGCAAACCGAGCCAAATGAAAAATAATGCAGCAACTCCCACCCGAATGAGTTCACCAAACTATAGGTGTGAAAGTGCCTTTAAACAAATCATCCAGTATGTTTACATGCACATTTATATTCCACTATTATTCCAAATATGACAATATTCCTAAATTGATGCAGGTCATGTAAACAGCATATTGTGTTTGGATATTCCCAATTAAGCCTTTTTCCGAATGTACAATTTTTCCGATGTAGACATGGGATATTCTGGTATTATTCAGGTTATAGAGGCATTCTTTGGAGATGTATACAGCGCATTTAGAATCCGCGTCTCAATCTGGGTTTTTACTGCAGTTTGTGACAGTTTACGGCCTCTTGCCTGTTTATGGCTTACGGTCAGCTCTGTGAGTTGCTATGGTTACTGTAAACAAACCAACCAGACAACAGTTTGCAGTGCTGCCCTAGAGATGCTCAGCCAAAAGAAAAAAGGAAACACAGCTACTTTTAACCTTATCAAAGACTCTGATATCAGCAGGTTTTGGCATATGAGCCGGGCCTAACAACTAAGTGCATGTAAACGTAGTCAGTGAACCACTCTTATGTAAATAATTATAATAACGTAAAACAAATGTGAACTCATCTGAAATTTTGAGTTGTAATAGGCCATTGAATGGCACAACTGACTCACAACAAAGGGCTGCGGTATAGTGACTTTGCTTCCTCTTCCTCTTTCTCTTCAGTCTCGCACTCTCTCTCTTCATTTGGCTCTGCATTGCACTTCCCTTCTTCCTGTAAGTGGTTTCATGTCTGTCTCACCGCAGTTAATGCTTCCTTACTTCTCAGAAATGACACTTAGTTAAATGTCAGTTAAATGTTTCCAAACCCAAACACATTGGGCTTTGAAAGCTGAGAGTAAGAAACCAAACTGAGAGCAAACGTAGAGTTTACACATCAGTTAAACATGATTTAAAGGGGCACCCACACACAAACAGATCAGCATGATTATTCATGATAGTGACTTGTCATAACTTCGTACTTACCTCCTCCGTGTGGCTTATTATCAGTGTGATCATCCCCGATAGCGTCTGCACTCTCGTATATTTCTACCTCCTTCTCCTCCCACTCTTCTTTGACTTCTTGCACATTTCTGTTGTATCTCACCTTTTTTGACACATCTGGTGTGGCATAAATATCTGCAGACATAAACAGCAGCTGCACTTCACTTCCCTTACTGTTTCCTGTGCTGTGTAGATCAATCACTTTACTGCTGTAAAACTTTGGTAGATATATATTCAGTATTGTAACATACTCTACTGATGCTGCAAGTGTTTCTTTGCCAGTAAAGAAAATAAAGGAATTAACTGATACAGCTGATACAACACACACACACACCCCACACCCACCCACCCACCACACACACACACACACACACACACACACACACACACACACACACACACACACACACACACACACACACACACACAAACACATAACTTTTAACTCTAGTCTGGTGGTTTTCTTAACTTTGTTACTAATGTATAAATAGCATATATTCACACCTAGCCACACAGAAGTTCAACAGTTTGGACACAACAGGAAATGCTGCTTTCACAGTTCTTGTTGCCCCAAACTGAAACATTTTAATGTTTAATGAAGTTAAAGAGTTGACAATTGATGAATTGATATGCATATCCTGCTTTGGAACAATGTATTGGACCATCAGTCTGTCAATCCATGTTTTAAAAATAATAGACTTCCAGTACTACTACTGTAGGGCCCAATTCCATAAAAATGATTGTGGTGACACCCTGATGTTTCCATGACTGCCACCATCAGGCTAAATGTCCCAATGGTACAAAGAAACACTACAATGTCACCCATTGTTGTGTGGACTGATGTTGAGAAGCCAAGAGTTAGCATTTTGGCTGTCGCCATCTTGCCGTTTTGGAGCCAGAAGTGACCATATTTACAAAGGGTGGAGCTGGGGAGGTTGATGCATTCAAGCCAGTGTTGTGTATGGTTACAATGCTAAGCTAAATGCTAGAGAGGGAAATTCGCTGATTTTCAAGCGGCTGACGTGAGTCATCCAGCCGGTGTGTAAACGTTGACCACAGGCTCCTGGCGCCATTCATCTGAATGTACGGCAGTACACCGGGTGCGATTTTCTGTGCAGGATATGTGGGATTTCCCCCTTTCTGGTCTACATATTCCTGCCTCTGCAGAATATTTTTTATCCCCCAAAAATGTACCCTAACAGTGGCAGTTGTTAAGCCGCCAATAGGTGACTGCGAGCCGGACACAGTGACCGCCAGATGATCACAACGATCGGCAGTGAAAGTGGGTCAAGTTGTAATTTACCGTATCTACCAGCAGGCGGCAGCATACCCATGGTAATACTGTCTGTTTAGAGAGAGCATTTGAATGTGTGTCTGTTTCTATGTTAACTGTATATATGCCAATAATCAGCAGGGATATAGATATACAGATATACTAAATGATGTCTATTTAATTTGTGATTTATTATTTATGGTTTATTTATAACTTAATTATATAGTATGTATTTAGTTTGTACTTATATAATTTCATCCACATACTGTTGGAGAAATGAGCGTGTTTTGATTGTGTGGCCATAAAGGATAATTAAGAAGTGACACTTGTTTGTTTCTTATCGGACCCCCCTCAGGGGACCAGGATTCACTATTAACCAGTTATCAGTACATGGGTAGCGCCATTGTGCACTCATTTATTCATGGTCCTTTGAGCCAGAACCAGGCCCACTGTTGTTGACAATATCAGATTATTCAGATGAGCCCACAGTGCAGGTGTGGAGGCAGACTACACTTCCAGCTGCAACAAGTGCAGTATTGTATAGTATGTACAAAAACACATGACATGCAAATAACAGACACTCACATTTCATTCTTTGCCGTTTGTCATCACCAGAGTTGTTCGTCTGTTCTGACAGTCTCTCCTGCTCTCTGTCCAGGTTTTCATCTCAGTAGATTTATAGTAACAACTGCACCGAAATCTCCTCCATCCTGTGTTTTAGTGACATATTTCAAATCAAGATTCAAGATGCAATACTTTATTGCCATACAACTCGGTGCAAGTTGCTAGGAATCATTTAATGACAAATATATAAGACTAATAAGACTTGTTTCTTTTAAAACATTTCTCACCTGTAATGTTCCCATGTGTCTATTATTTTGTCTACTGGCATAAACTTCTGCTCAGGTTGTTTTAGCTCTTCTGCAACTTGCTGTAGTTGTTGCTCAGTTGGTTGCATCGGGTCTGTAGCTGGTCTTTGTCCAGTGACTAAATTAGCTGATTAAAACCATAACAATTAAGAAACAGACCAACAACACCAAATCATTTTGACTGATGTCTTGAGAAAAACAGCAATAGACATAAGACTATTTGGAAAGATGTATGCTTAGTATGCAGTGTGAAGTTGGATCATGTGTATTGTATTATCATACCTGCAAACTCAGAAGGGCTGTATGTATGTATGTATGTATGTATGTATGTATATACTATATATATATATATATATATATATATATATATATATATATATATATATATATTTTATTATATATATATATATATATATATATAATATATATATTAAAAATGTAATAACAATAACTTATTTCACCAGTAAATTCCTTTAAATGACAAAAACCACTGGATGGGAAAAGGCTATTTTACAATAACTTTGAATGCAGCACAAGGCTGGCGAGGCGAGTTTCAAGTGAATGCAACATCTGTTGTTGTTTTTCCGACAACAGCAGCTGCACACTGTCATACGTTCCTCTCCAGTGAAATACAGACAAACATTTACACCGTTTAGCTGTCAGCATTTTAACCGTGTTTACTCCAGCTGCTAGCTAACGGTAGGCTAATGTTACCTGCTGCCAAGTTTAGTGTTAACTAGTGTGACATGCGGCGATGTTTAGGCTGCCTCGAACGTCCGTTTAGGAGCATCAGAGAGAAGCGCAGGCATTTCAGTGGCACCGAAATCATCGTTGCAATTTGGTCCGGTAGATAACGGTCGTTAAGGCACCGGTGGCATATTAGCACCAGATCTCGGACCCCCCCCCCCGAAATGAAAACTCTTTGGCTCTACACGATTCAGGTGGATGACATTTTACCATTCAAAATGGCGATTTTCACCGAAAAGGGACTAGTTTGCAGGTATGATTATGATAACATTTCTCACCTGAAACATTCTCCTAAACAGAAACGTTTTTCAATCTCTAATAGTTGGTTATGTTCATAATCACTTAAAATACTTCAAACTACAGGCAGCCACTTCATTGTCCTTTGTTAAGAAAAAAACAAAAAAAACTTTAAAAGCACTTTTATCAGTCTAGCACTAACTTTCAAGCATAAAACAGATCCTTAATGCATAATCTTAATGCATTTGATCATAAACTCATTTCTGGATACGAGTTTGAAAATAATGCTGCAATAAAAGTATGTAGGCAGTGTTGGAATTACACCAGGGCTTTTGGGGGAGCTGAGAGGGTACTGCCCCTAATATATGAACTCATCCACCTACAACAAGAAAACAGAACAATTATTCACCATTGCAAAGTTTTATATAAGCATCTCCATTAAGACAAAACATGTCAACGCACAGTGGACAGGCAATGGTTTGTGTTAAGAGACAGAACGCAGGAAGAAAAATTAAGAAACGT
Organism: Perca fluviatilis; assembly: GCF_010015445.1. Classification (NCBI taxonomy): domain Eukaryota; kingdom Metazoa; phylum Chordata; class Actinopteri; order Perciformes; family Percidae; genus Perca; species Perca fluviatilis. The sequence continues at coordinate 37,920,703 of NC_053124.1, forward strand.
ACACGATGGCAAACAAAACACTGTCACGAGTCGACACAGAGCTACGTTATGTTGACAGCTACCCAAAATAAATGTGTTGTCATTATACATTACGTGGAAGGTTATCCACATAACAATTAATTTCATTAAACAGAACAAAATATTTTTTACAAAACTTTTCAAGGACTTCACAAATCCTATGACTTCTTCAGGTTTTCTATAACCGTGGAAACCCTGGAAGAGTCTCCAGTCTCGTCTTCAGTCTCTGGTTGTAAAAATGTATTTGAATGTGAGTTCCTAGCTGGTTCTGGTCCTCCACAATCCTCAGTTTGACTTTGATGAACCTGTGAGGACTGATGACCAACACAAATCTTTTGTCACAAACACTGCAGCTGAATCGTTTCTCTCCTGTGTGGACTGTCATGTGGCTTTTCAGATCTCCCTTCTTTACAAAACCTTTACTGCACACTGAGCAAATGAAAGCTCTCTCTCCTGTATGGTAGGGCGGAACAATTAATTGCATTTGCAATAATATCGTGATATGTTTAAATGCCATTTCCTAAAAAAAAAAAAATACACCATTGTATATACTATATTTTTACTTATTTAACTGTCTAGTAAAGTTCAAAGACAGTGTTTAAAAAGTGCAATCCACGTTTACATAAATTATGTTTATTACAGTAAATACTTAAATAATCTAAATATTAAGTAAGTAATACTAAGTGTGGTAAAGCCACATTTGTTTTTATATTTCTGCAATCTGCACTTTTGCACGTTTGTGTGATTTGTTTCTGACTTTCATATGAAGGTTTACACCAGGCTTGGTCAGTGCTCAATATACTACTGTGACTGTAGTTAAATAAAAGATGTCATTCATATAAATGCATGCATCACGTAATTTCATCATCAAATACAGGCCTGGCCTGCAGGAAAGAACAGTTTGTTTAATCTATCCAATCTTGTGTTGTTCATACTATACAATGATTTATTGTTTGTCTTTGTTGAATAATACAGAAGACAAAGAGTTTAAAAAACAATCGTATATTAAATCGCAATATTTTTGAAAAAAATAAAATAAAATCACAATTATATTTTCAGAAATTGTTCAGCCCTACTGTATGGATTTTTTTAAACGAATCTGTACAGAACAGCATAGTATACTTTACTTCACCTTAATTATTGTGTGAAAAATAAACAGCAACCTTATTCAATCTCTAATAGTGGGTTATGTTCATTATCACTTCCTACACATGTAGGAGACAATCTGAAAATCACTTTTATGGCCGCCCAGAGGCTGAGTAAGGGATTAACTAATCTGCCAGACACGCTTGCTGGTAATGATCGCGGATCCAACTGTGTTTTGTATATTTATTTGCACTAACACAAACAAGGTTCTGCATCCAATACATCCCATAACTGTATAACTGGCACATAAAATGGAGTCCAAAAGTCATAAATAACATTAGAAAAATGTAAAAAACAGCGTTCAGCATAAATAAGACTTGCCTCGTCACACCCTCTCTCCTTCACCAAACAAGTGAACAGGTATTACTTTACTTCCTCCTCCAGGTGCTATAATTACCGTAAATTACCTTTCAAAATAATAGAACTAAACCTGGTTCTTACAAGTACATTGTCCTTTATTAATAAATAAAAACATAAGTGACTGCTAACATTTCCATTACGGCACAAGTTAGTTTTGTGTCGTCACACGTAAAAGCATTGACAGCCCAGATTAAATACAAGGAGAGGCATAAAAGCTGAAGTACTATATACATGTATCACTAAGGTATCTCCTATGCAAAAAGAAGAGAAGCAGTTTAGTAAAGCAGGAAACACTGTGAATGGAGCCAACCAATCATGGTTTGTCAACAGTTTGGGAGACAGAGGGTAGGTAGTTTATCAGAAAAAGAAGAGGGCCAAGGATTGATCCCTGTGGGACCATGCTAAAGAAGTTTCCTTTGCGAAAAAGCACTTTTGATTGAGTTTGCTATTTTTTAAGTACTTACGGAACTACTCATTGAAGTACTTAACATTAAAAGCCAAAGGAACTTAGTTTGGTGAGTAAAATGTCATTAACTAAATGCAAAGCTTTTGATAAATCCAGAAAAAAATCATTGTGATCCAAGGCTGAAGGTAATCTCATCAATAAGTTGTAAAATAGCTGTATGTGAACGAAGGTTTCTGTGAAATCCGGAAACATTTTACATTAAGTCAAATAGTTATGTTTTACTAATGCAAGAATCCTGACAGTTAAATAAATTAATTCAAAATGTATGATGAATTCATGTTGCTTACAATTAGGAAATGATCAAGTCACTGACTTTATGTGATAAGTTCCAACTAATTGGAACATCAATTAAGGAATGTTAGTTCACAGTTACTTCATAGGCTGAAGCAAATATTTACATTACTGTACCAAACCAAAATCTTCTAGCAATCTTGCAATTGAACAATTGGAGGACAAATGTACTGAAATTGAGAAATAAGCTTCATATTTATATGAAAATATTTTCCTTTCTGCATTTAGAGAGTCTGTTATAAACTTTCATGTAAATGAAACCCAGTTAATTTGGCCCCAAAACGTACCTGAACTAGAAAATGGGAGTGAATGCTGAAAAGCTGAAACGCTAAACTGGGTTGTTGTTTTAAAGAAGGAGGTGAAGTTGTGCTGTACTTTAAAGAACTCCTCCTAGAGATTAAGAGATGAAAATAAACCAGTACAATCTAAAGACCTTAAAGACAAAGTTATTAAACGCTTGAGTTTTCATTGAATGATACTGCAGTGGCGGCCATTTTGGGCACTAATTCCACGCAGGAAATAAAGTCCAAGTTGTGTACAGTATACACCAGGGGTATCCAAAAAGTAGCTTGCAAGCTACCGTTAGCTTTTTTTTTTTTTTCTTCTTCTCAGCAGCTTGCCAATAGGTTGACAAACGTAGACACTAAATGACTACGATATTAAAAGTGAGGTAGCTAGCTTTGTGAGCATAGAAGTGCAAGTAGTAATGTTTTCTTGGACCCTGATGGGAATATTTTTAGTGATGTAGCTAACTATTTGGGCTAAAAGAAGTGTAAAATAGTCATGAACCTTGATGTGGCTTGAAGACTTCATAAGATTTGGGAATTGCAATTTTTATTTGTGTACAAACATTAGCTTCATGTTTATTGTGTAAATAAATGTAGGCAATGTGTAGCCACTTTTGTTTTTTTAAAGTAGGCCTTAGATTAAATAAGAGTTGGAGACCCCTGGTATAGAAAAAAAGTCTAAATTGTATATAGCATACACCAATGCACAGCCATGTCGACCGGCGTCCAGTCTCATACCTTGTCACACGGGGAGGTGCAAGGCTCGTCAATCGCTGCTTGCAGCTTTAATTGTAAAGTGTTCCCTGAAATACATACTGTTGCAATGTTTTCACTCGAAACCCTCCACAGACTAGTTTTCAGTCTCTTGTTGTACAATTGGATGCGAGTTCCTGTCTGGTTCTGGTCCTACACAGTCCTCTCCATCAGCTTCTGTTACTATGTGTTCAGTTTATACTAATACACGCCAATTATCTTTAGAATCCAGAAATTGAGTGTCCACAGTTTACAGATTACAGCATTCAGAGCATAGATGAAAAAGGATAGAAAGGCCATTGAACTGTTTCTTGTGGTCATTTGATTGGTACACAACAAAATGGCGATTGTTGTAAGCTGTCATGGTGACAATACGCGTAGGCCGTAAACTGTGTTGCAGCTCGCTGGGAGGAGAGCCGCCCAATGCAGATGTTCTGGGAGTTGCAGGGAGTGAGGAGGGACAGACCCAGACCCAGTGACTACGGGTCAGCGGACCGCTAACGTCAGACCCAGGCTGGCATGACAGCACGGCGGAACCAGCCAGTCGGAGAACAACTTTATGTTATTATTATATTTATATTGTTATTTGGCTAACATTAGCTTGCTAACTCTGCCTTAATGTCACCAACTCACCACATTGTTCACAGAAAAATAGCCGAATAAAGCAGTTACTCGTGGTGATAGCAGTGTGCTTTGTATGGAGGAAGCATGAAGTTAATTTGACTCATTTAGCCTCAGCTCCGCGACTCACTGGAAGTCCGCTTATGCTGAGGTTTATACGTTGCCATGGCAATGGTACACATAAAAATGGCATCCACTCTGACCATTATGCTACCTTGATTTAAACGGAAATGGCCTTTCTATCCATTTTATTTCTATGGTTCAGAGAGTTTCAACCTGGCTAAGATTATCTGACTGCTCCTGGTCCACACTGGAGCTCCACTTCTGCTGCTTTCTGATGTCACTAACACAGGAAGTAGACGTTCCTCTCCTTTGTGTTGTTTCATGTGATATTTTAAATGGCTACTCAGTCTAAAAGATTTCTTACAGACCGAGCAGCTGAAAGGTTTCTCTCCTGTATGACTTCTCATGTGTGTCTGCAGATGTTGCTTGCGTCCAAATCTTCTTCCACACTCAGAACAGCTGAACGTTTTCTCTCCTGTATGAGTTATCATGTTTCTCTTCAGGTGTGTATTGCGGCAGAATCTTCTCCCACACTCAGAGCAGCTAAATGTTTTCTTACATCTTGATTCATGTTTCAGAGAGTTTAAAGCTGACTGAGGTTCTCTGGTCTCCTTCCAATCAGCACTGTCATCAGTCTCCGGTTTAGAAGAGTCTCCAGTCTGGTCTTCAGTCTCTGGTTGTAAAAGTGGATGTGAGTTCCTGGCTGGTTCTGGTCCTCCACAGTCCTCTCCATCAGCTTCTGTTTCAATCTGACCAACACATTTATGTGTTTTGAGTTTAGACCGCTGGGCAAATCTTTTGTTACAAACACTGCAGCTGAATCTTCTTTCTCCCGTGTGGACTACGGCCATGTGTGACCATAAATTTCCACTCTGTGTAAAAGATTTCTTACAGACTGAGCAGCTGAAAGGTGTCTCCCCTGTGTGGACTCTCATGTGTTTTTGTAAATATCCACTCTGTGAAAAAGATTTATTACACTCAGAGCAGCTGAAAAGTGTTTCTCCTGTGTGAGTTCTCATGTGTTTCTTCAGACTGTACTTGTGGCCAAATCTTCTCCCACACTCAGAGCAGCTGAATGTTTTCTTACATCTTGAATCATGTTTCAGAGAGTTTAAAGCTGACTGAGGTTCTCTGGTCTCCTTCCAATCAGAACTGTCATCAGTCTCAGGATCAGAAGAGTCTCCAGTCTGGTCTTCAGTCTCTGGTTGTAATAGTGGATGTGAGTTCCTGGGTGGTTCTGGTCCTCCACAGTCCTCTCCATCAGCTTCTGTTTCCATGTGTTGAGTTTGTCTCTGATGAAGCTGTGAGGACTGAGCTTTCTCTTCATCATCTTCACTCTTCACAGGGACAGGAGTGAATGGGAACTTGATGATATCAGCCTCCTCCAGCCCTTGAAGCTGCTCTCCCTCCTGACTGCTCCACAGTTCCTCCTGTTCCTCTTTAATGGGTCGGGGCTCTGGCTCCCTGCTGGTCCTGCTGCTTAGGGGGGACCTCTTCTTTAACCACCAACAGCTGCTGCACATCTGCAGGAAGCAGGAAACAGAGAGAGAGAGAGACGTTAACACAAACACAGAGAGACAGCATCAACAGTACAGAGTCTCTTTTCAAATCTCTTTACGTGGTAAAAAAAACTGGTATTTCTGACTTTCAGCCCGAGTGGTGACAATTATACCTGAGGCTTATCTTATTCTTATTTAATTTTCTAGTCTGGCTTGAATCCTACTTAAAGGTGCTCTAAGCGATGTTGGGTAGGGCTTTGACTTTTGCCCAAAAATCATATTCGAAGTTTGTTTGTTTATTAATATTTATTCATAATTTTGAATATTTTGACCATTAAATGCCTTCAGTAAGACCTATATTGGTATAAGTTGTATAGGTTCTGTCCACCAGAGGGCAGTGTATCAGTCAATGTCAATAGGCAGACGATGTTTTCAGAAGAAAAACACAATTATTAAAATTGTTAATATTATTAAAGTCAGACCCCTGTTCTTTCTGACCACGGTAAGACATCTGTAGCAGGAAAAGTTAACCCTCTCTTTGATTTCATGTTGTTTATGGAGAAGGAGAACCAGGAAATGAGTCGGGGGGGAAGTGCAAGCCACGGCCGAGTGACGTGCGTCGCCGCGACACGTAGTTACATTTTGAAAGGAGTGAGAAAGCCTCGGAATATGAATTGAAAACGTTTACAAGGAAACACATTTACAAAATATAATGCCCATAACAGGTTCGAATATTAAAAACAGAAATATTCGAATGTCATTATTTTTTTTTAATATTCGAATTACATTAGAATAACGAAGTTTGGAGTCAAAGCCCTAATGTTGGGTGACGTTACTTCTTGTTGACATTCAAAGTATTTTCAAACAAAATGAAGACTAGCTCGCGCCTCCCTCCTCCTCATCCTGTTCCCTCCCTTCTGTGCACTAACCCCCACCCTCCCACCACACCCAAATTCTTCTTGTCTGTTATTGGCTGAACACTGGAACACGGTTTGTGTATGTTTACATGGTCCAGGTTGGACCACTTTGTTTTTTTTGGCGTGTGTGGACCCTAGGCTGTCTACAGAGACCGCGTTTTTTTACAGTGTGTTTAGGGGACTGGCAGCTCGCGGATAGTGAGGAGAGGTTTGCTGTATGTGACAAAAAATTTTGTAGCCTAAAAAACGTGTGACATCGCTTAGAGTACCTTTAAAGAGCAGGGACTACTTTGTGTCTATAGATAAACATCTGAGCGGACAAATATGAAATGCCGAGTTCCCCAAGTCTCCATTCTGGGGCCTCTTCTGTTTAACATCTAAATGCTTCTACTGGCTCAGCAAACAGAAGACAGTTGCACTGATTATTTGTCCATAAGCGTTGTTTGCTGTGTCATCACATCAACACACAGTCACATGACTTCTCAAACCTGACGGAGGTTCTCCGCTCTCCTTCAAAACGTCACAATTACCTTCTGTTTCCATGTGTTCAGTTTGTCTCTGATGAAGCTGTGATGACTGAGCTTCCTCTTCATCATCTTCACTCTTCTCAGGGACAGGAATGAATAGGAACGTGGTGATATCAGCCTCCTCCAGCCCTTGAAGCTGCTCTCCCTCCTGACTGCTCCACAGTTCCACCTGTTCCTCTTTAATGTGTGGGGGGGGCTCTGGCTCCTGCTGGTCCACACTGGAGCTACACTCCTGCTGCTCCTCTTCAACAACAATCACTTCCAGAACATCTTGAGGTAACGCTGAAACACAGTGTGAATAATTGTACAATTTAACATCTACAATTCCATCAAACGTGGCAAAATCCAACACTGAAAATGATTCAGCAACAATTTTAAGAAGATGGTTCCTCAAATTTAAGGATATGTTGATTTTGTTTGTCTTCAATGACTGTAGACTAAATATATCTGGGGTTTTGTAAGTAGTTAACAAGCTTCTGTTGTTGGTCCGAAGAAAGCGTAGCTCTAAGATGAAGCGCACGGTTCACCATAAACCTGTTGAAGTTTTCTAAGGCTGGTTTAGGCTGCATTCACACGTCCTGCATTGCTGCTTCGGAGTAGATTCAACACCAGGGCCGGTTCTAGCCTGCTATATTAGGGTGGGCAGGTAGAAGAAATAGGTGGGCTGAATGCTTATTAGCTAAATGCAGGGTTTTCCCTGCTATTATACGGCTTAGGCGCAGCGCCTATGCATATGAAGGTTAAAACAACGGGAGAGCATTTGGACAATGAGCCGACCGTTATTTTACATTCAGGGAACCAACAAACGGGACGGGCGTCCACTCGCTGTCTTCGGCACACACGGCATGATAGTTCACGTACACAGCAGCATAAATAGTGTCTCACACACAGCCACATGCACAGACAGACAGACACACAGACACACACACACACACCTTCCTCTTCATCATCTTCGCTCTTCACAGGGACAGAAATGAATGGGAACTTGGTGATATCAGCCTCCTCCAGCCCTTGAAGCTGCTCTCCCTCCTGACTGCTCCACAGTTCCTCTTTAATGTGTGGGGGGGGGGGGGCTCTGGCTCATGCTGGTCCACACTGGAGCTACACTCCTGCTGCTCCTCTTTAATAACAATCTGGCTTTTGTTGTCTTTTGAGTCACTGCAGTACCTCTGAAACGCCTTCAACCCTTGTTGGGTTTAGGGTGGGGTTGGGTACCGAAACTCTGTACTTTTTAGGGTACGAATCAGATTAGGCCAGTACTACTGGGGACCAAATCCCAGTGTTTTCTAGACCTATAGCCTGTTGTATGACCACATCTTTTGCCTCCTGTTTTTGATACCTTCGCCTGAGATTGTACTTTGTAAAATAAACTTCATTACCTCTTTACCTCTGCCACTAAATCATGCTTTTGAGTCCTCTGAGCTCCCTGACAACTAGTAAATTATGTGTATTGTGTTCCCTTCATGAATTCTTCATGTATTAATCTTGTATTTGTGCTGTATACTGTTTTGTTGATGTGCTCTTGTTGTCCATCTTTAGTCTTATTTTATTTATTCTTAGTTATTTTCTCAACTGACTGGCCCAGAGACAGAATGCTGATTTTGAACATGTCTTTAAAACACCAGATTACATGTCAACATTTTTAAACCTGAGAGCTCCTACGTAAGCGCAATCTCCTTATTCCTCTCAGCATATTTCACAGATAGCAGGGCTCAGCTCTGACACACACACACAGAGCTGGGGAGCAGATGGAGAAAACTACGTCGCCTCTGCAGCTTGTTCACGTCACAGCGAGTCACAAAAATACCAATAAAGCAGTCCCAAATCTGGTTACACTTTTCAATACGCCACGCAGACAGCGTTCGCTGCAATATAATATAACAACACATTCTCAATCCCATCGCATCAAATACAGACGCTTGCTCAGGTGTCTTTGCCGTTCGTTATTGTAACCAGGTTCTAATCAGCCTTCAACATTTACCTGCATAAACAACTCAAGGTCTGGGATCACTACTTCAATACTTTTTAGTAATGTCCTGGTTCGAGGGATAAAGATAAGATAGATATCAAATGCACTGACGCTTAATACTAATTTGTCTTTGGCTGTAGATGATTATTGACTTCACACAGAGAATGAAAACACCAACACACAGTGACTCTTTTAAAAAAATAGTATTATTGAAAATTATCAACAATGCATATTAGACTCCCATTTCCCACCCCAAAATTCATTTGTCAACAAAATATGTTCTGGCCAGAAACCACAATTTTTAAGTGTTGCTGCAACAATAGTCTCTTAAATTTAGTTGTGCACAACCCAGTACCTGTTTGAGCTCAGTCAAAAAAAAAAAGCACACAGCCCCTCCATCACACCCGCGCTGTCTCTCACCATCCACCACACAGTCCCACAGTACTATGTCAACGGAAAAGTTTTCAGACACCACCATAAAAAAAATAAAATAAAAAATAAATCACTTTTCAGGATGAACAGCGCCAGTACTGCGCCATCTTAAATTACGTTTAGATCAGACTACAGCAATATACACAGGCACATCATGAGCTAAAAATCTAAACTCAGCACGGCAGATATAATTTAACATTGGCCACATAAGTTGTAAATCTTAACCAATAATATGCATAAACATTATAAACAGTTTTAGTAAATACTTTGACATTGAAAACAAGACCCACGCTTCCTTCAGAACTAGTAGGGTCTCCCTCATTTCAACTGTAGCCTACGGTAACATCGTAGTTTTAAACTTGTACAGGATAACAGTTAGGAATAAACACGGTATATGAGCTTACCTATGTCAATAGTCAGCTGCAAATATGGTTTGACCCCAAAAAAATTCTAACAAAAGGTTTTTCTGTGGTTTACAGTAGTATCAGATGTACTTAAAAACATACTAAAAGTTTACCAAAGTTTGACTTCAAGAAAGGTCCCATTTTCAAAATGGCGTCCGCCAGGTCCTTAAAAAGACCATTACTCCTTTGTATTCCTATTACACCATGAATACTGCTACATGTTCTGGCCATGTAATATTCTAATTAGCATATTTGTATGATAAATAACTGATTACAAGCAATATTATATATATTAAAGCAATTGGTTACAAGCATATTTATGCAAAAAATAAGGGCAAATACAATTACAATTTAATAATAAAATTTCCCTTAAGTAATTGCATATTTCTCATATCGTTTTGCCTAGTGTTGGTGGTTTCTGTCCATCAGCTCCTTTCTGATGAACCTCTACCACATCAGAGCCATCTCTTAAGTTTTTACAGCAAATGGGGCAAGTTTCTTGGTTTACAACAATGACTCATAGTCAAAATTGCATTTGGAGTGTACTTTTTCCTCAAGCTAATCCAACAATGTCATCCTCTCTTAATACACTCACATTGTTGGCCTTTGTCATGTGTTAGAAATCTTTCTAATGTTCTTTTGACACCCCCATAAAATGACACTGGACATGTGTCTGAGAATAAGACATTTGTGCTGTAATATACACCACCGGTCAAAGGTTTTAGAACACCCCAATCTTTTTTGTTTTGTCTTGAAATTTTAGCAGTTCAAGTCCAATGAATAGCTTGAAATGGTACAAAGGTAAGTAGTTAACTGCTTGAGGTTAAAAAAAAAGTAAGGTTACCCAAAACAGAAAAATAATGTACATTTCAGAATTTTACAAAAAGGCCTTTTTCAGGGAACAAGAAATGATTTAACAATGTAAAGCTGTTCTGCAGGAATGGAGGTTGATCAAGCTTTGAGAGTTGGTGCTACCAATTCCCACAGGTGTTCCAACTTGTCTGGATTACTTACAACCCCCTCTGTTTGTATAAAAGTATTGTTGGAACACACTATGGTACCGTACCCTCGTGAGCATTATTTGAACAGTATTGTACTGCAGAAAGTAGTGTGTTGCTATAAAAATGGCAGGAAAAAGAAAATTAACAATGGAAGAGAGACAGACCATCGTAACACTTAAGAATGTTGGTCTTTCCACAGAGAAATTGCGAAGAAAGTCAAGGTATCAGTGAGTACAGTATTCTTCACTATCAAAAGGCACTTAGAAACTGGGGGAAACTCTGACAGGAAGAGGTCTGGCAGACCCAAAGCCACAACAGAATCAGAAGACAAGTTTCTGAGAGTCAACAGCTTGCGTGATAGGCGGCTCACAGGACAACAGCTTCAAGCACAGCTTAATAGTGGTCGTAATAAACAAGTCTCAGGTTCAACTGGAAAGAGAAGACTTGGAGCTGCAGGTTTGATAGGTCGAGTTGCAGCAAGAAAGCCATTGCTAAGACGTCAGAATAAGAAAAAGAGGCTTGCCTGGGCCAAGAAACATCATAAATGGACTACTGAAGACTGGAAGAAGGTGTTATGGACTGATGAATAAAAATTTGAAATCTTCGGTTCATCACGCAGGATTTTTGTACGCCTGGAGGGCGGAGTACATGGAGGAGGAAGCGTGATGGTCTGGGGCTGTTTTGCTGGATCCAGGGTCGGTGATTGGTACAGAGTGAAAGACACCCTGAACCAAAACGGCTACCACAGCATTTTGCAGCGCCATGCAGTACCCTCTGGTATGCGCCTAGTTGGTCAGGGGTTCATCCTACAGCAAGATAATGACCCAAAACATAAGTCTGCAACAGATTTGGGAATTACTTTCTGAAGAATATTTGATTTCCATTGTAGAAAGAATGTTACGAGTGTGTCCAGTGGTTATATCTGCCAAAGGGGGATACTTTGATGAGTCAAAAATTTAGAATACATTTTGGTTTATAAATGGATTCCATGATTTATTTTTTAACTTAAATTGTTAATTTCTTCTATTATTTCATTTCAGAGTACAATAAGACATTGAACTGCATGAATTTCAATAAAAACCTGGAAAAATTGGGGTGTAAAACTTTTGACCAGTAGTGTAAATGCACAAACATTATTCCATGTCATCAGTCTCAGGATCAGAAGAGTCTCCAGTCTGGTCTTCAGTCTCTGGTTGTAAAAGTGGATGTGGATGTGAGTTCCTGGCTGGTTCTGGTCCTCCACAGTCCTCTCCATCAGCTTCTGTTTCCATCGGACCAACACATTTATGTGTTTTGACATCAGAACGCCGGAAAAATCTTTTGTTACAAACACTGCAGCTGAATCTTTTCTCTCCTGTGTGGACAACCATGTGTTGCTGTAAACTTCCTCTCTGTGTAAAATATTTCTTACAGACTGAGCAGCTGAAAGGTTTTTCTCCTGTGTGAGTTCTCATGTGCATCTTTAAAGCTCCACTGTGTGTCAAAGATTTCTTACAGACCGAGCAGCTGAAAGGTTTTTCTCCAGAATGAGTCATCATGTGGGTCTTCAGGGTTCCACTAACAGTGAAAGCTTTACCACACTCAGAGCAGCTGAAAGGCTTCTTTCCTGTGTGAGTTCTCATGTGTTTCTGTAAACATCCATTCAAAGTAAAAGATTTATTACAAACTAAACAGCTGAAAGGAGTTTCTCCTGTGTGGATTCTCATGTGTGACCGTAAATTTTCACTCTGTGTAAAAGATTTATTACAAACTGAGCAGCTAAAAGGTTTCTCTCCTGTGTGAGTTATCATGTGTCTCTTCAGGTTTCCACGTTCAATGAAAGCTTTACCACACTCAGAGCAGCTGAAAGGCTTCTCCCCTGTGTGGATTCTCATGTGATTCTGTAAACTTCCTCTCTGTGTAAAAGATTTCTTACAGACGGAGCAGCTGAAAGGCTTCTGTCCTGTGTGAGTCATCATGTGTTTCTTCAGATGTGTCTTGAAGCAAAAACTTTTCCCACACTCAGAGCAGCTGAATGTTTTCTTACGTCTTGAATCATGTTTCAGAGAGTTTAAAGCTGACTGAGGTTCTCTGGTCTCCTTCCAATCAGCACTGTCATCAGTCTCAGGATCAGAAGAGTCTCCAGTCTGGTCTTCAGTCTCTGGTTGTAAAAGTGGATGTGAGTTCCTGGCTGGTTCTGGTCCTCCACAGTCCTCTCCATCAGCTTCTGTTTCCATGTGTTGAGTTTGTCTCTGATGAAGCTGTGAGGACTGAGCTTCCTCTTCATCATCTTCACTCTTCACAGGGACAGGAGTGAATGGGAACTTGGTGATATCAGCCTCCTCCAGCCCTTGAAGCTGCTCTCCCTCCTGACTACTCCACAGTTCCTCCTGTTCCTCTTTAATGTGTGGGGGGGGCTCTGGCTCCTGCTGGTCCACACTGGAGCTACACTCCTGCTGCTCAGGGGGAACCTCTTCTTTAACCACCGACAGCTGCTCAACATCTGCAGGAAACACAGAGAGAAATGTTGTGGAACTGTATCTTATCACCTGGATTGTGATTGTAATAAAGAAATACTGGTTGTTCAGTCACTTACTTACGTTACATCTGCACTAGGGATGGGCGATAGAGACGATATGCAATATAAACGATAACATTTTTTACGATATGACAGAGATTTCAATTATATTGTACTATCGTGATAATTCATGATGATGACGCAATCTACCCGCGAGTAGTCTTATAATAGATAATAATAGAACTCTCTAGTTTAGAGCCACGAGCTGCAACCGGCTGCAACGCGTCATCGTCATCTTGAGTAAACATGGCTAAAAGCGAAACAAGGAGCTGGTGAAAAAGACCGGTGCAACATCCATTATTTGGACTTGGTTTGGATTTAAGCCGCTACAACGGAGCTGTGGTCGAGCCGTACCGTGGAGCCTTTCACCAGCCTGACCATTCGCTGTATAACGGACGACTAGAATCTTGGCAGCCGGTGTTTGCAGACGTCATACTTCCCCGCTGAACATACAGCCGTGTGTGCGTGTGTGTGTACAGCGGGGGAATGGGACCAAAAAATGTACCGGGAAGTTTTACCCCCCGGTACGGATTGAGCAGAGGCTGCACAGTTTGACCAGCAGGCAGCAGCGCCAGGCCGCCGGATGGTGTTGCTAACAACTTGCAATGTATGACTATTATCAGACCGGCCCACCGGTCCCAACTCTCGTGTGTGTGTGTGTGTGTGTAAATGCGTTACATTAGGCTGCAGGTAAGAAACTTTGTTTGAATAAGTAAGTAGTGTAAGTAAAATTTATTTATAAAGCGCTTTTCACAGATAAAATCACAAAGTGCTGTACAAAAGAATAGGTAACACAAACAATATAAAATGTATATACATATGTAAAATTAAAGTGACACTAGTGAAACCCATCAACCAAAAGCTTTCCTAAATAAACATGTTTTCAGATTCTTTTTAAAGAGACAACAGAGTCTGCCAGGCACTGGACAGAGGCAAGGCGTTCCACAGTCTGGGAGCAACAGACTCAAAAGACAGGTCCCCTCGAGTCTTATCAGCGGTCTTTGGGACTAAAAGCAGGTTCTGGCCAGCGGACCGGAAGGGTCGGCCAGAGGAATATGGCTTCAAAAGGTCCAGAATGTACTGTGGGGCCTGACCGTTTAAGGCTCTGAAAGTCAGTACTAAAATCTTAAAATCAATTCTGAATTTCACAGGGAGCCAATGGAGAGCCGACAAGACTGGAGTGATATGAGACCTTAAATATGTTTATTTAAAGTATTTGTGCATCTTGGCCTAATACTGAAGTATTTTCTTGTACAGTGTCTGTTCCTTAACTAAACAGACACCAGTTTTTTCCTGTTCTCTGCATCTTGGGTGGTATTTAAGAACCAAGGACTTAAACTAAGTGTAGTGGCCTTTTTAGAATGGTTTGCACTAAAGAGAAGACACACAATACTTTAAGCTTTTTCTTTGTCAAAGTCTCTGCAACTAGTGCACTTGAATTTTATTTATCTGCAACATTATGTTGTATAATTACAGTTTTGAACAATAAATATAAAATTTTCTAAAAAATATACTTTTTTTTTAAAAAAAAAAAAAAAAAAAAGGTTTTCCTTAGGGTCTATGTAACCTGTCTGAAATGGTTCTATTATAATTTATATATCGCAATATATATCGTTATCACAAGAGGCTGCAATGTATATCGCAATATGGATTTTAGGCCATATCACCCATCCCTAATCTGCACTACTTGTAGTACTTGTTTTCCTTTTCAGCCTTGGGAAACGGTTGTAAAGGCTGTTGACTGACATATTAGGGCCCTCTTGTGGTGAAATAATGCAACTGCGCTGTTGAGCACAAAGTGCAGCAGCAGAGACGAGAAGCCAACAGGCAAGTGTTATTTACATAGCTTAACTTCTGCTGTACTTACAAACTTTCCAATCCATCGTTTTATGAGTACATAACCTATTTGTACTAGTGTAGAAGGTTGGTATCATTTTGGGCATTATTAGTGGGGTAACTTACGAGATACAAACATGGATCCATTAGCCCCGCGCTAAGCTATTCAGCTGATAACCTAACTCTCCCAATGTTAGACCCAGGTGAAAAAAGCTTCTGGGGGGGTGTTTGGCTCGAGGTCATGGTGCAAAGGACCCTAGGGTGAAATTACTCCGAACCATCACTTTAAGAGGTAGGGTTAGTAGAGAGATGTCGGAATAACACTGTGGACTTTACTGCATTCAAATGGTTTAAGTTGTGTCTCTGATGAACTGTGATAAAAACCAATAATTTTTCTAATCTGGACATTACTTGAGTCTTTCACTGGTTTGGTGAGACTTTTGTTGATGCAGAGCTAATCTAATCACCATTGGGCTTCCGTATGCTAATTCTAGTTAGCTGTACCTTTCTAGTTATAGTAAGACTGTAGTATTTGGACAATCCTTGATGTAGAGAGCTCAAGCATAACTATGTCCAGAAAACACGCCAACCACTGTTTCATACAAAGCGAGTGGGGGGGGGAGCCAGCACTGAGCTATAATTTTCTTGGTCGCGGTTGAGTCGGCTAGCCAAATATTTTCTGTCTCCCAAGTAGGTGTAATTTAGAGTCATCATTAAGTAACAAAACAATTGGGTCAGTAGGATGTTTTATTCCAAAACTCATGCACCTGTACACACTCCCAGACCATGTGCAGGAAAGTTCCAGTTTGTTCAGGTTGGCAGAACGTGCAATAGGGAGCGGGAATGGCTTTAGAAACGCATCTCTTGAGGGGTCCAATATGTCCTATGGCATATGTTGAAGTGGATCTGCTGGTGATTTGGGTTTTTGGAACAGTGGGAAATGTTGTCCCAAACTGTCTCCCAATTAATTACGTTCCCCTCTGGGCTCAACGCTTGCTCCCATTTCTTTACTATTGGGAGTTCTCCTACGTATACTTGCATAAGTTTAGCATAAATCCCAGATACTAATCCTCTCACAGGAGAATCAACAGCCATTTAATGATTGGGTGCGTCTCAAGACTGTTCCCCTATGGCACTCCATAACATTTTAGGGTTGACCTTAAGTGAAGATAAAAGGAAGAAGGATGTTCTAGGGATCTCAAAGCTAGCTATCAGATATTCAAAACTTAACATACCTTCCCTTATTGAATAGCTGGTCTAGAGTAAAAATATCTGTCACTGGTTATAAACAAAGGGTTTATTACCTGACATTAAGTGTATGTTGTGCCAAATTGGGGTGTTCAAATGCCACTTATTGGTGTGGCATAGCTGCTCCTCCACCTACTTAAAGTTGGTCAATGTGTTGGTGATAATAGGGTGGTAGACACACACCTGTAAAGGCAAGGTCCTGCAGTCTTAGACTTCCAGAGAGGTTTTGCTCTATTTCTCTCCATGGGACTGTAGATGAGGGGTCCATCCACACTCTACTGAGAGCCAGTAGCTGAAAGGCTCTGTGGTACATTTTAAGGTTGGGGAGGGCCAGGCTTCCCTTGTTTGTGGTACGTTGCAAGGAAGAGTATTTTAGCTTAGGTTGTTTATTATTCCAAAATTACCCCCGAATTACGATATCAAGTTTCTTCCAGAAATGTATTGGTGGGGGTAAGGAGATCATTGTACTTAAAGGTCCCATGACATGGTGCTCTTTGGATGCTTTTATATAGACCTTAGTGGTCCCCTAATACTGTATCTGAAGTCTCTTTTATATAGACCTTAGTGGTCCCCTAATACTGTATCTGAAGTCTCTTTTATATAGACCTTAGTGGTCCCCTAATACTGTATCTGAAGTCTCTTTTATATAGACCTTAGTGGTCCCCTAATACTGTATCTGAAGTCTCTCTTTTATATAGACCTTAGTGGTCCCCTAATACTGTATCTGAAGTCTCTTTTTATATAGACCTTAGTGGTCCCCTAATACTGTATCCGAAGTCTCTTTTATATAGGCCTTAGTGGTCCCCTAATACTGTATCTGAAGTCTCTTTTATATAGACCTTAGTGGTCCCCTAATACTGTATCTGAAGTCTCTTTTATATAGACCTTAGTGGTCCCCTAATACTGTATCCGAAGTCTCTTTTATATAGACCTTAGTGGTCCTCTAATACTGTATCTGAAGTCTCTTTTATATAGACCTTAGTGGTCCCCTAATACTGTATCTGAAGTCTCTTTTATATAGACCTTAGTGGTCTCCTAATACTGTATCTTAAGTCTCTTTTATATAGACCTTAGTGGTCCCCTAATACTGTATCTGAAGTCTCTTTTATATAGACCTTAGTGGTCCCCTAATACTGTATCTGAAGTCTCTTTTATATAGACCTTAGTGGTCCCCTAATACTGTATCTGAAGTCTCTTTTATATAGACCTTAGTGGTCCCCTAATACTGTATCTGTAATTCAGCCTTGGTGCAGAATTACAGCCACTAGAGCCATGAGCTTTCCTTAGGATGTGCCATTTCTGTGTCTGTAGCTATTGAGGAGGAGAGAGGGGTGGGTCAAGGTGGAGGGTGGGGGTGTGGCCTTGACCAACTACCACTTTGCTCGTTTGAAAGCCATGATGTCTCTCTCTCATGGGTGGGCTAAATTCTCTGGGTGGGCAACATTTCCAGATCGGAAGAAAATGAAAGCTTTCAGTTTCTCAAAGGCAGAGCAGGATTCCCAGAGCTCGGTTTACACCTATCACCATTTCTAGCCACTGGGGGACCATAGGCAGACTGGGGGAACGCATATTAATGTTAAAAAACCTCATAAAAGTGAATTTTGCTTTGGACTGATGGAATTCAATCCAACCCCGGTGTTTTCCCTTTCTTAGCTGTTTTTAACGCTGATTTGAGTTCCTCTAACGTAACAGTATGACCCAGTACTACTGCCTCCTCTGGGTCGAGATGAGGCAGGTTTAGCTCTTTCAGGAACTGTTGGCACTGTGTCGAATCCGGATTGCAGGAGGATTCATACAACTTTGAATAAAAGGACTGGAAAGTGGCGGTGATATCTTTAGGATTCGTTGAGATACCTCGGTCCATCGGTTTTATTTTCATGAACATTGGAGATTTATGAAGCGAGAATGTGCAGTAGTTGTCTCCAGAGAAACACTCCGATCCACTGCGGGCTCAGTTTAAATAATAGTTGCAGCTCTAGACGTGTGAGATCTGGAAGAAAAAACGCTGTTCTCGTTTTACAAATGTTTCTTTCAGGATGGAAGTGATTTCCAAGTTTGTCGCTTTTATAAATTTGTGTCGCTTTCAACGACGTTCCTATCTATTGTTAGGTGGTGTGCTTCAAACATTATGTGCAGTTTTTAGATCGACTGGATCAATAATCTCTAACTTTTTAGTGACAGTATTTTGCTTTTTCTTCGACATTCTTGTCACTTTTACCCCCCTCAAATGTTTGTCGCTTCTTTGATATTTTGTTTTCTCTCAACATTATTTTAAACATTTGTATCCCTTTTTTATGTTTTTTCCCCAACACACACACACACACACACACACACCCTTCCTTCCTTCCTGAGACTATTTAGCAGAGTCACTGTGGCTCCGTCCAGCGCTTTCTCTAATCTAACCTTCCTCTACAGCGCTGTGGAAGAAGGTCTGGACATGCGAGACTAGTGTGAAAGGAACCCTACTCCTAAAATAATACAGTAATAATAACAATAATAATCTTGACTTCCGCAGATTTTCCCACCTTTATTTCCCCTAAAAACTCTGTTAACATTGTTCCTACCTTCCTCTTCGTCATCTTCACTCTTCACGGGGACAGGAGTGAATGGGAACTTGGTGATATCAGCCTCCTCCAGCCCTTGAAGCTGCTCTCCCTCCTGACTGCTCCACAGTTCCTCCTGTTCCTCTTTAATGTGTGGGGGGGGCTCTGGCTCCTGCTGGTCCACACTGGAGCTACACTCCTGCTGCTCCTCTTTAACAACAATCTGGCTTTTGTCGTCTGGAGGCAAAGCTGAAACACAGACAGAAGTTAATGTCAGCTATAGCTTAAAGATTGCAGGGGTTCCCCCAGAAAAGTTGAGGCCAGTCGGTGGCCAGTGTGAGAATAGGATCTAAAAATGCTACAGTACTCCATAGGGCCCTACATGAAGTCAGTGCTACAAGCTAACTGGAGATTTTAAAATATGACTGTTGGAGCCATTTCACCACTTTGTTTGTATATGCTTCAATATTGGTTATGTCAAGGTGCAGTTTTATGTTTGAGCACTGGGTGGAGCATGGCCTTTGGGAAGGCATAAAGCTCATCAGCCACAGGTACACAGGTGTGTGGAAAACGGGGAAAGCAGACAGCTTTTTACCGTGTCAGTCGTGTCAGTTTGGGCAGTGTTTCAGTTGTTTGACAAGGAAACTAAACCAGAAATGAAATGGACTTTATACTTGTGCGACGGTAAGCAGGCCGTTATACTGAAAATAAATGGGTCACAGCACCGAAATGCAGACAAATTGTGGACATTGATTATTGGCACGCAGAACACGCGTCAGAGCAAGTTCTCCCCTGATCTCACCATATCGGCCTAACGTAGGAGTTGATAAAAGACTCTACAATGACTATGTCTAAGTACCGGTTAAGAGGACTTGTCATTATGTTATTGTATCTGGAGTGTCTATTTGCACCCCCGGTACGAATAGCCTCGGCCACACAGCTGAGCTATTTACACCCTGTGACCTAACAACAAAAAAACGTTGCTCGCGTGCACCGAAATCATGGCGGACGTTCATCTTCCATGACCGCAGAAACTGGCATATTAGGGAAGTTTTGTCTCTAAAGTTTATGACAATTGAATTTCTAGCGGAAAATGGATACTACAGTTGCGCTGTCTTCAGTGAAAGCATACAACCGTTAGTTTGTTAGTTAGTACCTATTTTTTTTGTATACAGTATGGTTACCTAGCAACCGAGGCTTGAAGAAACCAAGTGGTAAACAGTTGTTCAACTTCCTGAAAGAACTGCTAGGTGAGTGGTTAGTGCGCTTGCCTTTGGTATGGGAGTTTGGAGTTCGATTCCCCTGTGTGGTGATCTTATTTTTTTAAATTTGGATTTGATAATTTGCATGCAATTGCGCAAGTCAGGACCCGCAATTGCGCAGGTCAGGACCCGCGAACCCTATTTTTTTGCAGGGTGGTAGGGGAAGACTCATGAATATGCCTGCTCTGGTTGGGTTGGTTAGGTTTAGGCAAGAGGAGTGGGATGGTTATGGTTAGGGTAAGAATGTCAGGGCGATAATATTCCAAAAAGGTGTAATACATTAGTAGTATGGATAACTGTGTGTAAATATAAGGTACTGTAAATGCACAGGGGTGCAAATAGCATACTGCTAATTGTACCAGGGGTGCAAATAGCCTCACCCTATTGTATCTTGTATTTATTCTTGTTATAGACACACACCAATGCGCGCGCGGACACACAGAGACTCAGGCGCGCGCACACACACACACACACACACACACACACACACACACACACACACACACACACACACACACACACACACACACACACACACACACACACACACACACACACACACACAGAGCCTCAGTGGTTACAATACTGTGCTGTTCCAAGGTGAACGTCACTACTATTAACAATCACATATACGGTCCTAAGGGAATACCTATTAAATAATGCAAGAAACCTACCATAAATGAACTGACCAATATTCATATTATTAAATAAGAACCTTTGTTTATCTAGAAAACAGTCCCGAAATCACCATCACCAAACTCCACCAGACTCCATGTAAATAATCAGGACTTTTAGCGTGTACAGAGCCAGCATATTTCCACCAGACTCCATGTAAATAATCAGGACTTTTAGCGTGTACAGAGCCAGCATATTTCCACCAGACTCCATGTAAATAATCAGGACTTTTAGCGTGTACAGAGCCAGCATATTTCCACCAGACTCCATGTAAATAATCAGGACTTTTAGCGTGTATAGAGCCAGCATATTTCCACATGTAAATCGGTGAATTAAGGGTTAATTTCAACCAAACCAGAGTGGTGATTGTTGGAACAGTGGAAAGATGAACCAAGACGGCTTTTGATAGTTTCGTTTTGTTTCTGTCCACTTTGAATGCAGTGTGTTTTACGATGATAAAAGTCCTGATTACAGTGCCTTGCGAAAGTATTCGGCCCCCTTGAACGTTTCGACCTTTTGCCACATTTCAGGCCTCAAACATAAAGATATAAAACTGTAATTTTTTGTGAAGAATCAACAACAAGTGGGTCCCAATTATGAAGTGGAACGAAATTCATTGGCTATTTCAAACTTTTTTAACAAATAAAAAACTGAAAAAGTGGGTGCAAAATTATTCAGCCCCTTTACTTTCAGTGCAGCAAACTCTCTCCAGAAGTTCAGTGAGGATCTCTGAATGATCCAATGTTGACCTAAATGACTAATGATGATAAATAGAATCCAGCTGTGTGTAATCAAGTCTCCGTATAAATGCACCTGCTCTGTGATAGTCTCAGAGGTCCTGTTAAAACCCAGAGAGCATCATGAAG
The DNA here is from genome assembly GCF_010015445.1 of Perca fluviatilis. Lineage (NCBI taxonomy): Eukaryota > Metazoa > Chordata > Actinopteri > Perciformes > Percidae > Perca > Perca fluviatilis. The sequence continues at coordinate 37,942,444 of NC_053124.1, forward strand.
AACAAGGAACACACCAGGCAGGTCCGAGATACTGTTGTGGGAGAAGTTTAAAGCCGGATTTGGATACAAAAAGATTTCCCAAGCTTTAAACATCCCAAGGAGCACTGTGCGGCGATAATATTGAAATGGAAGGAGTATCAGACCACTACAAATCTACGAAGACCCGGCCGCCCTCTACACTTTCAGCTCATACAATGAGAAGACTGATCAGAGATGCAGCCAAGAGGCCCATGATCACTCTGGATGAACTGCACAGATCTACAGCTGAGGCGGGAGACTCTGTCCATAGGACAACAATCAGTCGTATACTGCACAAATCTGGCCTTTATGGAAGAGTGGCAAGAAGAAAGCCATTTCTTAAAGATATCCATAAAAAGTGTTGTTTAAAGTTTGCCAAAAAGCCACCTGGGAGACACACCAAACATGTGGAAGAAGGTGCTCTGGTCAGATGAAACCAAAATCAACTTTTGGCAACAATGCAAAACGTTATGTTTGGCGTAAAAGCAACACAGCTCATCACCCTGAACACACCATCCCCACTGTCAAACATGGTGGTGGCAGCATCATGGTTTGGGCCTGCTTTTCTTCAGCAGGGACAGGGAAGATGGTTAAAATTGATGGGAAGATGGATGGAGCCAAATACAGGACCATTCTGGAAGAAAACCTGATGGAGTCTGCAAAAGACCTGAGACTGGGACGGAGATTTGTCTTCCAACAAGACAATGATCCAAAACATAAAGCAAAATCTACAATGGAATGGTTCACAAATAAACATATCCAGGTGTTAGAATGGCCAAGTCAAAGTCCAGACCTGAATCCAATCGAGAATCTGTGGAAAGAACTGAAAACTGCTGTTCACAAACGCTCTCCATCCAACCTCACTGAGCTCGAGCTGTTTTGCAAGGAGGAATGGGCAAAAGATGTCCGTCTCTCGATGTGCAAAACTGATAGAGACATACCCCAAGCGACTTACAGCTGTAATCGCAGCAAAAGGTGGCGCTACAAAGTATTAACTTAAGGGGGCTGAATAATTTTGCACGCCCAATATTTCAGTTTTTTATTTGTTTAAATGGTTTGAAATATCCAATAAATTTCGTTCCACTTCATGATTGTGTCCCACTTGTTGTTGATTCTTCACAAAAAATTACAGTTTTATATCTTTATGTTTGAGGCCTGAAATGTGGCAAAAGGTCGAAAAGTTCAAGGGGGCCGAATACTTTCGCAAGGCACTGTATTTACATGGAGTCTGGTAGGTTTGAGGAAGATCTGTTAAAGAGCAAAGATTAAAACAGATCTTCTTATTTCCATACGTCCTATCGTCATATCGTTGCTGAGAGAAGAGATCCCAGGAAGGAGAGAAAGATCAACTGAAGGTTTAATGACCAAACCTGCTCTGTGTAGCCGAAGCTGAGGGTTGTAAACAGCGTCCAGTAGCTCCCGTTGTCGCTCGTTCTCCTCTTTTGAACGACAAAGTTCCTCCTCGTACTCTGCTATCGTTCTTTCAAACAGCCCAAATATCTCTTCAGCAGCCGCAGTTAGTCGCTGCTCCACCAACGCTCTCAGCATCTGGACTTTACACATTTTACCTCTTTTTCAACACAGCAAAGACACTCTGCTAACACTCCTTTCCGCTAGACGCCATCTTGTTCAAAGTGTGAAGTTAGTCGCAGTAAGATTATAGCTTCCGGTGCAGATTAGTTGATGAGCTTCAAAATAAAAGTCCGGAAGTGTTCCAGGCTAATTTGAAAAAAAAAAAAAACACAGGAAGATACATTTTTCTTAAATATATGTTTGAAGAAATACAAATATTTAAATGCATCTTCAGAGCTCTGAGAAAACAAACAACCAAATTGAAGATGATGGTAGTTTGTTTCCTTTTTTCTTTTAAAGTGTCAAACAGAAAAAATCTCCAAAAAAAAGCTGTTTTTGTTGTTTGTCTATATGTGAAATTAATGTTTATGTTTGTATTTGACCGATTATTATCATATAAAATCAGACCACTTTTTTAAAAATATATTTTTTTTACTGACCAAAGAACCAAAAGCAAAAAGAAAGAAAAAACTGTTTCTAAAACTTAGTCTAAGTGCAATGTATAATCTATCTATCTATCTATCTATCTATCTATCTATCTATCTATCTATCTATCTATCTATCTATCTATCTATCTATCTCACAAACATACAAATCACACATCTTCTCTCTCAAGTTATTCATTTATTCATTTGATTTGCGTCATGTGCACAAAAACACAAAGAAGCAGTCGTAGGCTCCCTCCAACATTATTAAATGTGTAGAAAAAAAATCATAGTAGAAATAAAAAATCCCTGATATAATACATAAGTTGGAATACAACATACATAACATTAAATTAAATATATTAGTGGTAGTGATAAGTGACTTCCGTGAATACACAAACAAAACGGAGGGTTTCTTTCCAGGTTTGGACCTTTGCACCCCGGGGCTGAGTCAGCAAATAGAACTACCTAATGCCGGCTGATATTAAATCAATAAAATCCAGAAAAATTTATCTTTTAAGATTTGAATTGTCACCATGGACGTAGAAGTAAAAAGTGCTTTAAAACAAACTTTTGGGGGCTCAGTTCTTAATGTAAACATGAACCTGGTGCAATATAAAACATATCTGAGGGTTGCTTCTTGTTTGTATAATTTACAGCAAAAGTTCTCTGATAATCTCTTTTATATACAAGCTAAACTGGTATTGGAACTGAAATTTCGCTAACCTGATTGTAATTGAATCTGGACCTTGTGAATTGAAATTGAATCAATTAAACCTCCTGTCAGGATTTGTCAAGTGCAGGAACCCAAACACAGACCAGGGGCCTGTTTCACAAAAGCAGAATTTATAAATCCAGGATAACCGATAAAGCGAGGCTTGACCTAGTCTAATCTGCGCAGCCTGGCTTGGTGTGCGTTTCACAAAGTCACATTGTCCGTTCATGCCACCTGGGAATAACAGGCACCGCCCCCCGTGGTTACGTTGTTTTTCCGACTGGCAGCGTTCACATGGTCGGGATGCGTGTTCTTCTTCTTCTGTTATATTGGCGTTTGGCATAACAACTTGTTGCATGACTGCCACCAGTTGACCGTAGCCGAGAGCATCAGGTGGTGAAAACATGGAGGCCACAATATCAGAAGATTTTCTGCTGTTTTCTTATGCGAGCATCCAGACAGCACATGGCCAGGTGTTTGTTTGTGTTATCTGCAGGACAACGTACGGGAAAAGACACGGATAATGTGGTTATTTTTTTATACATGGGCCTATTTATGAATAATTTTAAACATATTATGTCTGTGCATGTTTCTTGGCAGAGGCATTTGTCCACAATAAACAGTTTATTGTCATTAAAATATGTTCAGTGAACCAAAGTCGCCTCCATCAAACGTCAGTTGTCAACAACGAGTCACCAACTGGGGAACTCGGGTATCTAAATCCAGCCTGAGTTTCCCTCCTCTGATTCCCAACAGGAAGTTACGTGAATGGTGACGTTTTCACTCGGAAAAACGTTTTTCCGATGTCCATGAACGCACGGTAAGCCAGGCTCTGACTAGGTCGAGCCAGGCTGAAGTCATTCAGATAGATGCGCGTTCACGGCTTTCCTCAAAAGACCGCGAGGTCGATCGCAGACTTACTGATGCCAAAATGGAGAAGACACGTTGTGCATTCTTTACACAGACTGAGCAGCAGATTCTTATGGAGACAAATGAGGAAGTCAAAGAAATAATTAATAAACAAAGGCAACACGGCCGCTGTCATGAAACAGCGAGAAAAAGCGTGGCAAACCATCGCGGACCGCCTGAATGCGTAAGTAAGCCAACTACCCTAAAAATATATATTTACTGCACTGAAACAGTTAGGCTATATTAACACCATTCATTTAGTTAATCTTTATTTGCAGAAATTAAGTTGTACATTACATTATCCGTAAAAGTCAGCAACGGAAGTTAATTGGCTTGTCAATGTAGCATGAAGATTAAATAGAGTATACCCAGTAACATTAAATTAAAATGCTCAAATTATACTCTCTCTCTCTCTCTCTCTCTCTCTCTCAGTATAACTATTAACGTGCAAGGCTGTTACTTGTTATGGCGGTTTTAATGTAATTTCTGTTACTAATGTTCACAGAGCAAACATGACTGGCCAAAAAAGGACCTGGGAGCAAGTTAAAATCAAATACAAGAACATCTTGCAGACTGGTAAATGTTTAATGTTAGTGAAACAATGTAGGTCTACTATAAATGAGGTGTATAGGTTACTCGTAAGGGGACTGCTCATATTTAATATTATTTTTACTGATTTTAGCAGTAAACAAAAAAAGACACATAGGTCTGGCACAGGGGGGTGGCCCAGCTACTCCAGAATTAACCCCAGCAGAGGAGATGGCCCTTGACCTGAACAAAGGGAGGCCTATAATTGAAGGAATCCAGGGTGGGACCTCCACTGACTCTGTCCCACCCACAGAAAGCGCCCACTTCATACAAGGTAGGCTACATTATTCCTATACTGTAGTAGCCTGAATATGAAAAATAATAAACCATTTAGCCTACAAGATATAATGTGGACTGTCTGACATTGTCTTGCAGTGTCTGGCAATACAATCAGTCTTCTGGAGCCCCTTTATGATGACCTAGATCCGGTGAGTATTAATTCTTAATGCCCCCCCAAGGCCTGGCCCCTGTCAAACCTTTGTCAATACAATTCTGTGGAAGCTGGTGTAGGGTGAAGGCACATCTGCTGCACAAGACGAGGAGGAAACTATTTCCGTGGACTCAAGAAGACAGGAGGTACAGTATCATGTCAATCTTGTGGAAATACTTATTTAGTACATAATGGATTATAGTGATATGGTGCTCATAGCAAATATATTTTTAATAGGACCCAGACACTGTGCAGGCCGACACTCAGCCTGCCAACATCGTAAGTATTACCCTGAAGAACAAATTCACACCATGCACAATTCCTGCTGAATTTAAGAAAGTATTGGTCTCTGACCAGTCTCACAGCAGCCAAGTCATAACTGATATGTGTTTTACAGAGTTCCCAAACGGTCAGGTCCCTATACACAACACACCTACAGAAACAAATACATTTGGCAGAGATACAAATTCAATTAAAGAAACGAAAAATGCAGGAAATGGACCTCGATATGCAAATCAAAAGAAAAACCTTGAGGAAACTGGATTTGGAAATAAAGAAACTGGAGAGAGAAGTAAATGATCATTTAAATGCATACTTTAAGAATGACAGTAACACAATGTATTAATCTTTTTTTGTTCTTTCCCCAAGCTCGCAGCAGACAAGTGAGACATCTCCTAAAAACTAAAAAGGTCAAAAAACATTGTGGTGTCTTTTCCTTGATATACAGGCCTACTCTATACAATTAAACCAAAAACAAATGTCTACTTCAAAAGCCAAATGAAACATACATAATTCAGGAATCAAAAGTAATTGGCAACGTATTGGTCTATGACCAGTCTGCCATTGACATTGTCTTGAAATATTGCTGCATTGTCCCAGTCCATATCCAAGGCTGCTCTGGGAGCCCTTTCCTTTCTCAGGCAGGCAATGTTGTGCAGGGCAGTGCATGCAACAGTGATGTCACAGGCCCTCTCTGGGGTGACTCTTAGGTGGTGAAGGCACTGGAAACGGGACTTCAAAAGGCCAAATGCCATCTCGATGCGGGCCCTTGATCTTGCATGGGCAAGATTATAGGTGTGCTGTGCTGCTGTCTGGGGGTCTGCAAATGGAGTCAGAAGAAATGGCTGACATGCATAGCACTTGTCTCCAAGCAAAACACCAGCATATTCCCCTGAGAACACAAAATGTAATAGTTACAACAAGAAGTATAGTGAAACTGTTGACACTATCATGATGTCCAAAGTGCTTATCAATAAAATGCCTGGGGCTTGCCTTGTGACAGTCGCTGGAAAATTGTAGAGGCCCTAAAGACTCTGGAGTCATGGACCGAGCCAGGCCACTTCGCCTCTACATTGCTGAAAATGCAGTCAGCATCACAGATCATCTGAAACAATAGGTTGTGTCAAGGTCATGTCATGCTCAGAATTAATTTAGGCATATGCAGTTGCCAGACAACATAAGTAGCCTACTTACCTGAACATTGATACTGTGGTAGGATTTTCTATTCACAAAGTCTCCCTCATGAACACCTGAGGGGTGTTTTATTCTAATGTGAGTGCAGTCCAGTGCACCTATCACATTAAGGCAAGGCAAGGCAAGGCAGCTTTATTTGTATAGCACATTTCAGCAACAAGGCAATTTAAAGTGCTTTACATAAAACATTAAACAGAACAATTTCAGTGCATTAAAAGACAAGAATAAAATGTACAGTGCAGTATAAGAATTTTAAAGAAAGAGCAGTTAAAAATAGATTATTTAAAGAAAAGCAACATTAGAAAGAAAGGTATTCAGCCTGGATTTAAAAGAACTGAGAGTTTCAGCGGACCTGCAGGTTTCTGGGAGTTTGTTCCAGATATGTGGAGCATAGAAACTGAACGCTGTTTCCCCCTGTTTAGTTCTGACTCTGGGAACAACAAGTAGACCTGTCCCAGACCACCTGAGAGGTCTGGGTGGGTCATAATGTAGTAGCAGATCAGAAATGTATTTTGGCCCTAAACCGTTTAGTGATTTATAAACCAGTAAAAGTATTTTGAAATCAATTCTTTGAGGCACAGGAAGCCAGTGTAAAGACTTCAGTACTGGAGTGATGTGATCCACTTTCCTGGTCTTAGTGAGGACTCGAGCAGCAGCGTTCTGAATCAGCTGCAGTTGTCTGATTGATTTTTTGGGGAGACCTGTAAAGACACCGTTACAGTAGTCAAGTCTACTGAAGATAAAAGCATGGACAAGTTTTTCCAGATCTTGCTGAGACATAAGTCCTCTAACCCTTGATATATTTTTAAGGTGATAATATGCTGATTTTGTAATTGTCTTAATGTGGCTGTTAAAATTTAGGTCTGAGTCCATGACTACACCAAGATTTCTGGCTTTGTCTGTTGTTTTTAACATTGTCGTTTGAAGCTGAGCGCTGACTTTTAATCGTTCCTCTTTTGCTCCAAAAACAACCACCTGTTTTTTCTTCATTTAATTTAAGAAAGTTCTGGCACATCCAGTCGTTAATTATTGTGCGTGGGCTGTGTCACATGCTAAGTCAGTCCATAGTTCTCAAGGCATTTTACCTCTGGCTGGGGGCGAACGATGGGAGAAGGAAGGGGGGCATACTTGGTTCCAGCATTCACCAGCTGCCCTCATCTGGTCAGTGAACTCCAACATGGGGATGGGGGAAAGAGGGGAGAGCAACGCATCCTCAAAGGCGTCCTCAAAGGTGTCGTAGGTGTTATAGGGGCTTGAGGAGTGTTGGACGGGTGAAAGGGGGGGTTGAGATTTCTCATCTCTGCTCTTTGGTCTCCCATGGTCAAATCCTTGCTCAGGTGGGGGCTGTGGTAGATCACTGCCGCACTTTGTTGTGTCTTCCTCTTGTTTTGTTTGTGTCGATTTATCTTGTCTCGTGCCCTTGGCCGAGGGAGCAGATGGGTGGTGCAGAGAGTAAAGTAGGCTAGAGGTGAACAGCTTTACTCCTGGCTTGTTAAGGAAGACTTTAGGGAAACCTGTAACACAAAATAAATAAGTAATGGCCTACTGTGACAGTAACACGATTCTGTAATCTGTAATTCATGTTAGGCCCACCTGCAATTTTGTAGAATTCCTCCTTAATGAAGCATGTTCGTTTGTGTCCGGGAAAGGTGATGAAGATGTTCAGGAATCCTTTAAGTGCTAAATACATTGGTCTAATGGAACGGCAAACTGTGGCTTTGCTCAAATTTTCGGCATCTCAAACTGCATATAAAAACATGCCACTAGCGAAGAACCGTAGCCCTATACACACCGTCTGTGGGATGGTGAGGGCATGACTCCGAGATGTGCGGTGCTGAATTTTCGGACCCAGCAGTCTGCACAGATAGTGTATGCCATCTCCACAAAATCGGTGTCGCTCATACAGATGGCTGTTGTCAAAAGCCAAAGGGTCCGACCGGTCCCGAAAAACTCTTTCTCGTCGGAAAGCCCGTTCTTAGTAGAAGCGCTTCTTCATCCATCACGTCATCAATGAACGGGGGCGCCATAGTAAATCAAGAAACACACACGCAGCCAGGGAGCTTTTTATATTGTTCATATAGGCCTATTAATGAGTTTATCGCAAACAGCCTTGGAACTTCAGCCGCCATTTCAACTTTATATAAACCTCGAAAAACACACAGTGCAGACGTCTTCATAAATATAGTTTATAGTTTAACAGTAATGAATATCAATAGGCCTACCTATAAAAAGTAATAATGGTTGTTAAAATAATAACAGGAACATTTATAAATGTCAGGATGGAAATTGCTTTATTCGCCAAATGTAGAATATAGATCTGTCAACGTGACGTGGTGATGATTGTTGAAACTAATAATTTAGGCTATAGTCCAAAAAATGAGTAATATGTTGACAGAAATGATTCTAAAATTCCTATTTAACTCAAAAAGGTATCGAAAATAATAAGACCTACAAACTTGTGGTAAACTGTGAAATTAACGTATTTGAAAAGTGACGATAAAGTACAACTTGGCGCATCTCCACCCGTACGACGTCCGTAATCACCTATAAAAACATGGAATAACTAGGCCTATTAAAGAACACATTCGTTTCGTTGATCAGAGTCACTGCTGAGTGAACAGAAAAGGCACCAGGATTAAATAAATCCTGGCAGTTAGCCTGGTCGGGAGCAGGATAGCTGCACAGAATAAATCTCCATGGTGATTTATGCGCCTCCGCTTTCGTGAAACCGAATCAAGGCTAAACTCATCCAGGATAACGGGGAAATCCCGGCTTAATCCCTTATCTTGGTTTTGTGAAACAGGCTGGGGCTGGAAGGTGGCAGGGGTTGGTGCTGATCCAAATGTACTGCAGCGAAGTCGACAGCCAGGCAGGTGAGCCTGACAATCCAGGTGAAGAAAGGTAACGCTAACAATCCGGCAGGGAATGGATGTCTGGTCACGGCTTTTATGGTGCAGAGGATGGTAATCAGGACCGGGTGTGCAGATTGCAGCAGGTGAAAGCAGTTGGTGAATCAGCTGGGATGTGTTCAGGAAAACTCAGGAAAAAACCAACTTCAGGTTAGAGCAGAAAACAAAACATTGGCAAAACAGGCTCAGGATGCTGGAGTCATGACACCTCCTGTTGTCCTCGGTTCAAATTTCACCCATTTTCAAAAAGTTTCCATATCACAAATTTGAGTTTCTTTCAACCAAACAATTTCAAACAAAAACAAGGAACGTGGATGGTTCCCTACAAAGCTCTTCACAAGTAAAATAAATGATCAGTTCACTACTCTCATTGAATTTGGGTGTTTTATTCAATTTAATATCATTTTTATTTTTTAAATGATAAAAGGACGTTGAAAAACCCCACTAAAACTTCAAAAGCTCAGAAAGAAATGCCAAAAACATCGTGAAAAGCCACAAAAGTGTCGACCAAAATGTTAAAATCATTTTAAATTTTGACCTAGGAAAACAAAAAGTTGCATGGTCGACAGGAAGACAACACAAGGGTTAAGAACACCATTGGCACCCCACACGTGCAATAACATCTGTGTCAAAACAATAACTCAGAGTGCAATAACATAAAGCCCAGTGTCCTGAGCTAGTGGAGTCTCCAGAGGCTGGTTTTAGAACATAACAGACGTCTCCTGTTTCAACGGCCAAGTCATGTGGTAAAGTCAGCTACAAACTATTAAATAAAAAGATCCAGAATCCATTTTCTTTCCATGTTTCAAATTGTCGTCTGGTGGAAATGACTGAGTTTGTATGAGGTGCCACCAGGGACATTGTTCTTCTTATTATTATTATTATTATTAAGAGGGCCTATGATTGACCCCAGACAAATTGTTTGCTTTGTGAAAAGATAACTTTTAATTGTGTTTACGATTACTTAAGTACTCACGTAACCATTGAATAACTGAACGTTGAAAGCCACAGGAACTTAGTTAAGTAAATTCATTATTAACTTTATCAATTTAATCCCATCAATAAGTTGTAAAATAGCCCCAAAAATAATTTTGCTGCCCGTATAAGATGATGTTTTCTCTGTTCAATTCAACTCCTGACTGAAACTCCTTCCAATCAGCACTGTCATCAGTCTCAGGTTCAGAAGAGTCTCCAGTCTGGTCTTCAGTTTCTGGTTGTAAAAGTGGATGTGAGTTCCTGGCTGGTTCTGGTCCTCCACAGTCCTCTCCATCAGCTTCTGTTTCCATGTGTTGAGTTTGTCTCTGATGAAGCTGTGAGGACTGAGCTTCCTCTTCATCATCTTCACTCTTCACAGGGACAGGAGTGAATGGGAACTTGGTGATATCAGCCTCCTCCAGCCCTTGAAGCTGCTCTCCCTCCTGACTGCTCCACAGTTCCTCCTGTTCATGTTATGGAACTGTATCTTATCACCTGGATTGTGACTGTGAGAAATACTTGTTGTTCAGTCAGTTACTTAGGTTACATCTACACTACTAGTCTTCCTTTTCAGCCTTGAAAACTGTTGAAAAGGCTGTTGACTGACATATTAGGGCCCTCTGTGGTGGAATAATGCAACTGCGCTGTTAAGCACAAAGTAAGAAAGTAATTAAGAGGCATAACAAGAGACACGTCAGAATAACAGAGTGCGAAGTGGACTTTACTGCATTCAAATGGTCCAAGTGTGTGTCTCTGATGACCCATTTTTGTCTGATCTGAGTCTTTCATTGTGTTTTGGTGAGAATTTTGTTGATGCAGAGCTAATCTAATCACCATGTGGCTTCCTCGTGGTGATTCTAGTTTAGCTGTGCCTTTCTAGTTAATCGACCTGGATGGTCATACATGAATGAACGGCTTCATGAACGAAGCCGTATGAAGCTCAGACACAGAGACACAGTGACACCTGCTGGTTTCTAAAACACACAGCAGCCGTTCAACGCCATCAAACTTCCCCAGCTGATTACAGACATCAAAACAATTATTTTCTATTCAACGTTCTCTGAAATGTCCGTGTTTGAATATGTAAATGAGGCATCATCTAACACTAATGTTTGGGTGAATTTAGGAGAAATCTACAGACACAAATAGACTCTGCTTAGTGAAAGTGTCTGTGGATGTGTCCTCCACAGTCCTCTCCATCAGCTTCTGATTCTGTGTCTTCAGCTGCCTCTCTGTTCTCCTCAGTTTGACTCGGACCACCAACACATTGATGGTTCCTAAGTAGGGTTGGGCATCGTTTGGATTTTAACGATTCCGATTCCAATTGCCATTCTTACTTTCGATTCCGGTTCTTAGGACTCCTGCACGCTGCCTGCGTGGCGTTTCTGTTGCGTGGCGTTTTCTTTGCATACCAGAAACGTGTCTGATGCAGCACTGCTGCTGCTGCTAGCACTGTCTGCACACATGTATGTTCCCCATTGATAAAATGAAATAATATCGTGTTCTTCAATTTATTTTGTCAATATTTGTTTGCACATATTTCGGTATATATATTTTTATATTTCAATTCCCATTCCTTAGTTAATAAAGTACACATTATTGTTTTTATTTTATCATTTATGTCAAACCCTCTTGACTTTCAAACATCAAAATTTCATTTATTAAATGTATTGGTGTCAAAATGACATGTAACATCTTTTCCTATTCTGTTTTGCGTGTGAAAAAATAGGCGTTGTACCATTTCTAGCATGCACGCATTTTCGGGACAGCTTGATCCGAGCCTAATGTGCGGGTCAAGCAGACAGTGTGCAAGTTCTAACCTGTTACCATGGGAACCAAAATAAAAACGGACACGCTCACACCACGCAGCCAGTGTGCAGGAGGCCTCATCATTTCTCAATTCTGATTCTTTGAGGGGTGGAGTTGACGGGTCACATCTTTATTTCACAAATAAGAGGAAAGTGTTTTCAATGAAAAAAAAAAATAAAGCCACACTGGAGTGCTGCTTACTGTGCTCCATGGCTGCAACACAAGCACATGGCCTCTACGGAAACAAAAACGTGTGCATGTTAAATTTGGAACGCATGATCAGATTTGAAACCAAATCCTCCAAAACGATTCCAATGAAGAAAACTATTCCACTAGGATCGTAATTTTTGAAACCAGCTAGGAATCGGTTCTGGATGCCCAACCCTAATCCTAAAACTGTTTGTACCAGGTGAAACTTTGGTCACAAACACTGCAGCTGAACAGAATCTTCTTTTCGACCGTGCAAGACTTAAGCATTTTCAGCTTTCACACGCATAATCTGCAGGGAATACATTTAGATTTTTGTTAGTCATTTATTATCATTTGCACAACAATCACAAAGTAGCAGTCGTTATATCATAGGCTCGCTCCAACAATGCTTATTAAATATGTACAAAAACTAATTCATAGTAAAAATGAAAATCTAGGCCAGTAAATAGTACAGAAGTTAAATATATGTTCAAAATAATATATAATTTAAGGTGATAATAAGTGAATTCTGGGAATACAAAACATAACTGAGGTGAATAGATAATTACATAATAGAAAAACAGTATGGCCCTTGTCACAGAACGTGCATCTGTTAATCACGCGCCAAATAATGTGTGCTATATAAAGAAATTTGCGATCTCAGATTAGTAAGTAGAAGTGTAGATCCATTTTGTATTCCCAAAAACATCTTTACTTGATCTGAAAAACCTGAACATCCCTAAGGCTTCGGTCTTGTGGAATTTCATGTGACAAAATAACTTTTTCCTCTCCGAATATCGGCTCCCGCAAAGCGTGCAGCGGAACGGCTTCTCCTCCATGTGAATGATAATATGCGCCATCAGATTTGCCCTGTTGTTGAATCCTTTCCCACACTGAGAGCAGCCATATTTCATACTGTTGACAGAGACAGACCGGTCTTCAGTCTCTGGTTGTGAAAGTGTCTGTGGATGTGGTTCTGGTCCTCCACTGTCCTCTCCATCAGCTTCTGATTCCAAGTGTTCAGCTGCCTCTTTGTTCTCCTCAGTTTGACTCTGACCACCGACACACTGATGGTTCCTGAGCTCTTTGTACCAGGTGAAACTTTGGTCACAAACGCTGCAGCTGAACAGAATTTTCTTTTTGACCGTGCAAGACTTAAGTGTCTTGCAGCCAAGTCTTTTCCCACTCTCAGAGCCCCTTAACAGTTTTTTCCCAGCAGTATCAGTCGTACGACTTACCGGGACTTCAGTATTTTTCAGAGAGTTTAAAGCTGACTGAGGTTCTGTGGTCTCCTTCCAATCAGCACTGTCACCAGCCTCAGGTTCAGAACAGTCTCCAGTCTGGTCTTCAGTCTCCGGTTGTAAAAGTGGATGTGGATGCGAGTTCCTGGCTGGTTCTGGTCCTCCACAGTCCTCTCCATCAGCTTCTGATTCCAAGTGTTCAGTTGCCTCCATGTTCGCCTCACTTTGACTCTGACCACCGACACACTGATGGTTCCTGAGCTCTTTGTACCAGGTGAAACTTTGGTCACAAACGCTGCAGCTGAACAGAATTTTCTTTTCGACCGTGCAAGACTTAAGTGTCTTGCAGCCAAGTCTTTTCCCACACTCAGAGCCCCTTAACAGTTTTTTCCCAGCAGTATCAGTCGTACGACTTACCGGGACTTCAGTATTTTTCAGAAAGTTTAAAGCTGACTGAGGTTCTCTGGTCTCCTTCCAATCAGCACTGTCACCAGCCTCAGGTTCAGAACAGTCTCCAGTCTGGTCTTCAGTCTCTGGTTGTAAAAGTGGATGCGAGTTCCTGGCTGGTTCTGGTCCTCCACAGTCCTCCCCATCTGTTTCCATGTCTTCTGCTGCCTCTTTGTTCTCCTCACTTTGACTCTGACCACCGACACACTGATGGTTCCTGAGCTGTTTGTACCAGGTGAAACTTTGGTCACAAACGCTGCAGCTGAACAGAATCTTCTTTTTGACCGTGCAAGACTTAAGTGTCTTGCAGCCAAGTCTTTTCCCACACTCAGAGCCCCTTAACAGTTTTTTCCCAGCGGTATCAGTCGTACGACATACCGGGACTTCAGTATTTTTCAGAGAGTTTAAAACTGATTGAGGTTCTCTGGTCTCCTTCCAATCAGCCTCAGGTTCAGAAGAGTCTCCAGTCTGGTCTTCAGTCTCTGGTTGTAAAAGTGGATGCGAGTTCCTGGCTGGTTCTGGTCCTCCACAGTCCTCTCCATCAGCTTCTGTTTCCATGTGTTGAGTTTGTCTCTGATGAAGCTGTGAGGACTGAGCTTCCTCTTCATCATCTTCACTCTTCACAGGGACAGGAGTGAATGGGAACTTGGTGATATCAGCCTCCTCCAGCCCTTGAAGCTGCTCTCCCTCCTGACTGCTCCATACTTCCTCCTGTTCCTCGTTAATGTGTGTGGGGGGCTCTTGCTCCTGCTGGTCCACACTGGAGCTACACTCCTGCTGCTCAGGGGGGACCTCTTCTTTAACCACTGACAGCTGTTGAACATCTGCAGGAAACAGAATGAAGAACAGAGACATTACTGACCACCACTCAAACTAAACTTAAACCAATGATAATGAGAGGTAGTTTGTATCACCATATAATATAATATGAAGAGATTCTGCAAAATAACTGTTAATGACTTTTCCAAAACGGTTAAGGATTTTAGTAATTCCAAGAGTTTTCGAAAACTTGCTCAAAACTTGAAGATTTTACTAGGGTTGTGCTCAATTGAAGAAATTCTTAGTCGACTAACATTCAATTGTATCGACTAATCGATTAGTTGATTTAATCGACAGATCTGTAAATCTCAGTTTCTCCGCAAAGAGTCATGCAAAAGCATCACTTTAATTCTTGTGTTTACCAGAGATGTGCTCGTACGTTTCCTGGAAATAAGTCATTCAGCATGAAAAAAAGCATAAAACATGACTAATCGACTAAAGAAATCTAAGTTGAATAAGACCAAAACGACCGATTAGTCCACTAATCGACTAAGAGGGAGCAGCCCTAGATTTTACTAACTTCATGACTTAAAAAAAACCTTTTAAGGATTTTAGTTATTCCATGACTTTGCCAAGACCTTCAAGGATTTTAATACTCACTACATTTATGTTTCAGAGAGTTTAAAGCTGACTGAGGTTCTCTGGTCTCCTTCCAATCAGCACTGTCATCAGTCTCAGGATCAGAAGAGTCTCCAGTCTGGTCTTCAGTCTCTGGTTGTAAAAGTGGATGTGAGTTCCTGGATGGTTCTGGTCCTCCACAGTCCTCTCCATCAGCTTCTGTTTCCATGTGTTGAGTTTGTCTCTGATGAAGCTGTGAGGACTGAGCTTCCTCTTCATCATCTTCACTCTTCACAGGGACAGGAGTGAATGGGAACTTGGTGATATCAGCCTCCTCCAGCCCTTGAAGCGGCTCTCCCTCCTGACTGCTCCACAGTTCCTCAGCTTCTGTTTCCATCGGACCAACACATTTATGTGTTTTGACATCAGAACGCCAGGCAAATCTTTTGCTACAAACACTGCAGCTGAATCTTTTCTCTCCTGTGTGGACTGCCATGTGTGACCGTAAACTTCCCCTCTCTGTAAAAGATTTCTTACAGACCGAGCAGCTGAAAGGTTTTTCTCCTGTGTGAGTTCTCATATGTTTCTTCAGATTTGACTTGCGATCAAATCTTCTCCCACACTCAGAGCAGCTGAAGGTTTTCTTACATCTTGAATCATGTTTCAGAGAGTTTAAAGCTGACTGAGGTTCTCTGGTCTCCTTCCAATCAGCACTGTCATCAGTCTCAGGTTCAGAAGAGTCTCCAGTCTGGTCTTCAGTCTCTGGTTGTAAAAGTGGATGTGAGTTCCTGGCTGATTCTGGTCCTCCACAGTCCTCTCCATCAGCTTCTGTTTCTATCGGACCAACACATTTATGTGTTTTGATCTGTAGACGCCAGGCAAATCTTTTGTTACAAACACTGCAGCTGAATCTTTTCTCTCCTCTGTGGACTATGGCCATGTGTGACCGTAAATTTTCTCTCTCTATAAAAGATTTCTTACAAACTGAGCAGCTGAAAGGTTTTTCTCCTGTGTGAGTTCTCATGTGGTTCTTCAGATGGTGCTTGCGGCCAAATCTTTTCCCACACTCAGAGCAGCTGAATGTTTTCTTACATCTTGAATCATGTTTCAGAGAGTTTGAAGCTGACTGAGGTTCTCTGGTCTCCTTCCAATCAGCACTGTCATCAGTCTCAGGATCAGAAGAGTCTCCAGTCTGGTCTTCAGTCTCTGGTTGTAAAAGTGGATGTGAGTTCCTGACTGGCTCTGGTCCTCCACAGTCCTCTCCATCAGCTTCTGTTTCCATGTGTTGAGTTTGTCTCTGATGAAGCTGTGAGGACTGAGCTTCCTCTTCATCATCTTCCCTCTTCACAGGGACAGGAGTGAATGGGAACTTGGTGATATCAGCCTCCTCCAGCCCTTGAAGCTGCTCTCCCTCCTGACTAATCCACATTTCCTCCTGTTCCTCTTTAATGTGTGGGGGGGGCTCTGGCTCCTGCTGGTCCACACTGGAGCCATGCTGCTCAGGGGGAACCTCTTGTTTAACCCCCCACAGCTGCTGCACATCTGCAGGAAACAGAATTAAACGGACACATTACTGACCACCACTCAAACTAAACTCAAACCAATAATGAGAGGTAGTTTGTATTGTCATAGATATGAAAACTTACAAATTTAAATAAACTGATACCAAGTAGCATAGCATAGCTTGTTAAGGTCAGCTTGCTAAAACCAGCTACAAAATGGAACCATTTAGGGCTTCCCCTAACGATTATTTTTGTCATTGATTAATCTAACGATTAATTTGCATATTATTCTAAAGATCTTTTTAACTGAACTTTGGAGAATCAGTATTTTTACTTAAGAAGGCTACTTGACATAAAACTTAAAATTGCTATGACATGGATTTATTTCATCACTGGAGTTATATGCAGTTAAGATAATCACTGGCAAATGTATTTTTGCATCAGTGTGGGGCAAGGAAAATAATTGAAACACAGGGCTCCAGCCTACATAAATGGCTGGGAGTTTGTACTTGTGCGTTGGTGTGTGCGTCAATCTCTTCAAGAGAATAGCAGGGCCGGCGTGTGTGTGTGTGTGTGTGTGTGGTAGAGAGAGTGAGAGAGTGATCATCTTCAGAGTGAGTAGAGACTTTAGAGTCATATTGAGAGAAACAAAGTGTCTCCCCTGTTCTTTCGGACCACGTTGGGAAATCTGTAGCAGGAAAAGTTAACCCTCTCCTTGATTTTATGTTGTTTATAGAGAATGAGAGTCTGGGAAATGCAACGCTACCAAGCCACCGCCGAGCGACGTGCATGCACCTCTCAAAAAATGCAATGGCCGTGGCTAACTTTTCCTGCTACAGATTTCCCACCGTGGTCAGATAGCACAGGGGAGACACTTTGTTGCTCCCACTATGCCTCTAGAGTCATTACTCGCTCCGCTTTTTTCACACTTCTGGTTAGATGCTAAACAAACTTTGTTGTCAGTACAATATGTGCAAAGATTAGATAAAGACACATTGATGCCATTATTGCAGGTGCAGAATGCTGTGATTGGTGGAAAGACAGGGACATCAGAGAAACTTGAGCCTAAACGTCTGAGTCAGATTAACTTTAGGCACCACAAGGCAGAACAGCAATACAGAGTTAACTGTAGGGCTGTAGCCAGTCAACCACTCCCAAATACACCACATCATGTGTCACACAAAGACTTCAGACACAGTGTGGACAAAGACCCCATCCAACCACTTTTTGTCCTGAGCAACACTTTACTCCAGAAGTGTTGTAATTAGAGATGCACCGATTGACCGGCCAGTGACCGGAATTGGCCGATTTTCACGTGCTCGGCCATTACCGGCGACCGGCAGGTCAGTCTGACATATCCCAATTTTATGCCGGTCAAATGCACTCGGGCGGCGCATGATTTTAACATCGCGCAACATCAGCGCACCGCCGCTCAATCAGCGGTTTATGAAATGTTATAAAGTCGTAATTATACATGGCTCTGCAGAGCCATCTGCTCTGATCTCAGCCGCTCTCTCTCGAGGCTGAATAAGTGGAACATGAAAACCGCAGGTCCAGTGAAATATGACAGCTACAGTTTATTGGAAAATAGCGTTAGGCACCCTGACTTTGATGAATTTACTGTTACTATCAGACCCCAGATGAGACGAGAAGGTAATGTTAGCAAACGCTGCGTTGACGGTCCCTCTGACGTCCGGCTGCAAGAGACGTTGGGAATAAAAACAAGAGACACTGTATTCCTCTGACACGCTGTATTAACGTTACTGTTTAAAACGCTTTCCAGGTTAGTGGGGATGCATACCGCTCAAAACCAACGTATTCAAAATAATTTTTAATTAAAAACAGAGTAATCTTCACCCAGCGTTTAGTTTGTTGCTAAACTGTGTGTAAAAGGAGTTGTGACGTTTATGTTTTTCTGGTAACGTTACTGTTGACGTTCAAACAGGCCTGCGTGTGTGCTTTGAGAAATGTCTTTATACTGCAAGGCTATATTTATTATATTAAGTTGAATATTGGATGTGAAAAGAAGGAAATGGTTCTAACATTGCACTTTAGATGTGTGTGAATTTTCCACACCAGGAATAATTTATATAGTTCTATTTTATAGCGATCGATTATCTATTCAAAAAATGTTCTATGCAAAATGTAAAAATGTTGTATTAAAGAAAAGATAGAAAATAATTATTTGTGTGTTCTGTAAAGTAGTTAGAAAAAATGAAATCGGAATCGGCTGGCTTAACTCAAAGAAAATCGGAATCGGCCTAGAAAGTTGTAACCGGTGCATCTCTAGTTATAATACATCACCATCAGCAACGTGCGCATGCGCAATAGTCACATTGCAGGACGTTTGGATGTTGACGCTAAAACTTTCTAGCTACTTGATAGAAAAGTAAACTTTCACCGTTGTTAGCGGCCGACCCTTCCCCTTTAAGACAGGTGGCCATGTGGGCAGCGTGTGTATGTGACGTAACGTTAGTCTGACGGGGTTTGTTACGGGAAGCGAGGCTCTCCGTGTGTAGAAAAGTACCGTAAGTGGCAGCTGTCGCCAACACAGCGATGCACATGCTTTTCCATGGGTAGTTAATAGGGGTGGTACGGTTCACAAAACCCACGGTTCGGTTCATATCACGGTTTTCGGTTCTGTACGGTTCTTGTTGTTTTTTCTTTTAATCTTTAACACTCACGAAATATACTTCAGCATATGATATATAGCTGAAATTAGCATATTGAATGCATGTTGCACAATACATTGCACACAGTGGCAGTTCCATTTATTGTTTTATTTCCACTGTCATCATAGGTAACATGAAATACCAAATGTTCCCACACACCAGACTATATACGACTCTGGCGCATCCTCCAGCTCCGAGCAGCCTTCCTCATATCTCCCACTTATCTGACGAAAATCTTTTAAACTGTTAAACCGATCAAACAGACTGTAACTGTATGGCCTATTTCTCGCTTAAAATGTTTTCAGAAACAATACGAGATCGTATTCAGAACGAGACGCCATTAGAGACCGTTTTGAAATTCGGGAGCAGCAAGACCCACGTGACGCGTTCGTCCAATCAACTGCCATGTGCTGCGTTCGTCACGCTCATCCCCCTCGTCATTTCCAGTAAGTGTTTTAAAGTGCCCATATTATGAAAAAAAAAACACTTTTTCTGGTATATGGGGTGTTCTTTTGTGTCTCTGGTGCTTCCACACACATACAAACTTTGAAAAACATCCATCCATGCTGTTTTGAGTGAGATCTGGTTTCTGAATGTGTCCTGCCTTCAGTCTCCTGGTGAGCTGTTCAAAATCGGCTCGGACTGTGACGTCACAGTCCGAAATGAGCTGGCTAACCGCAACCGTTAGCTCGTAGCGTTAGCATTAGCATGCTAACGCTAATGCTAACACTAGCATGGTACCTCGTTCTCAATAGCAAAGCACTGCTACAACACACACAAGTTCACCATAATCTACAAAAGAACTACTTCCATGTGCGCCCTCATTTAGAAGTCTCCCAGCTAATCCTGCCTTGTAACTGACCAAAGTTGGAGAAACAGGCTTTCTTTTACTGTCTCTAGAGTTAGCTAGCTGACATGCTCTACATCTGAGCTACTGAGCATGTGCAAGTGCAATCAAAGATAGTACAGAAGTGAGTTTTAGCTACTCACTCTGTAGCTAAAACAGAAACCAGGTGAAAAGAGGATCTGCAGCAGTGAGAGAGAGCTGTGCAGTACAACAAAAATATGGTGTTTTTTGAAAATTAAACCATGTAAACCTATTCTGGTACAACCTTAAAATACAGTTATGAACCTGAAAATGAGCAGAATATGGGCGCTTTAACATAAGTGTCGAAGTGGGCGCTACGGCAGTAAGTGGTTAGTGCACGTTAGCAAGTGTACGGGGGACGACTCCACACACACACACACACACACACACACACACACACACACACACACACACACACACACACACACACACACACACACACACACACACACACACACACACACACACACACACACACACACACACACACACACACACACACACACACGAAGGGGACAGAACGTAGCAGCTGGACAACAAACTTTTTTTCTTCATCACTCCATTTCCCGTTTTCGGACTTGTTGAAGTTATGTACATAGCCCATAACTTAAGTTAAAACTATTCTGTAACTTGCTAAACTGTCTTGGCTTTTACTGCCTTGTTATCTGTGTAAACCTTAACTACGTTTATTCATATTTCAATAAGTGTTCTGCTACGATGTGAATACACTTAGCCCGTGTTACGGCGTGACCCTATTTCGAACAAAAGCTTTTCTTCTAAATATGGCATGCTCATGAATATTTAGATGAGCTGCGCGCTGATTGGTTGAACGAACCACATACACATACATTGGAGAAGAGACAGCAGTCATATTCACTGCAATGTTATACATTGTTAGTCTGTTATTTCATTACTAAATTCACTTCTGAGACTTTATGCTCAAATATGGGTCGTTTTAGGAAAATGTATGGCTAAATGCAAATTTATTAAGTATGTGTCGGACTTCAGGAGCTCCACACAGTCTGACGAGACAGTGGCAGTCCGCTGCACTCCATACCCAGGGCAAAGT
Source organism: Perca fluviatilis (assembly GCF_010015445.1). Classification (NCBI taxonomy): domain Eukaryota; kingdom Metazoa; phylum Chordata; class Actinopteri; order Perciformes; family Percidae; genus Perca; species Perca fluviatilis. Next base: position 37,963,632 of record NC_053124.1, read on the forward strand.
CACTGTTTCTGGATTACAGGACAACCGGGGCTCCACGGAGCTGGCCGGCTGCCGGCATAACTATAGTATATTTACAGTTTGAATTTCGTCATGGCATGTATATCGCAGCTACCCTAAGGTCTTACAAAGCTTAGCTCCGATTTCAATTTAATGCATTTTTGTCAATTTCAGGAGGTCCCGTTAGGAGGAGGGTAGCTAGCTCTCATTGATAGAGCTCCATGCTTCCAGCTCACTCGCGGACAAGAGGCGTTTATTTCCCCGATCGTTTGTTTAAATAACTCAACACATTATAATTACACACATTATAAGATAAACTGGAAACTGCTCTCACTCACAAACACACACACACACACACCGGCCATTTAGCAGGAGAGGGGAGGGAGAGCAGCGAGCTGCAGGCACTGGAGCTCCGTCAGGGCCTCGGCATTTGGGTAGTCCAGTAATCCAGAAACGGCGACTTTGCGCGGGTATGCAGCGCCGCGGGCTGCCGGCTGTGATGGAGATCCATCTAGCTCACAGCCGGCCGGTGTCTGTGAAGGTGGTTGCACCGGCCGCTGAATTCCGACACACAGTCGGACAAATCAGAAGACTAAGCTGACCTCAGGTCAGCGGTGTAGCCTATGTACATGTTGGGGCATGACAAAGACTACAGACTAGAGCCAGTGAGGTTCGTTGAGATTTGCCCATTTTCAGTAGCAGTTTCAAATTTTGAGATTTGCAGAGGATAGGGGTGTCAATGGGATTTTGAAGTTCTATGTACAGTACAGGCCAAAAGTTTGGACACACCTTCTCATTCAATGAGTTTCTTTATTTTCATGACTATTTACATTGTAGATTCTCACTGAAGGCATCAAAACTATGAATGAACACATATGGAATTATGTACTTAACAAAAAAGTGTGAAATAACTGAAAACATGTCTTATATTTAAGATTCCTCAAAGTAGCCACCCTTTGCTTTTTTTGATAACTCTGCAAAACCCCTTGGTGTTCTCTCAATGAGCTTCATGAGGTAGTCACCTGAAATGGTTTTACCTTCACAGGTGTGCTTTGTCAGGGTTCATTAGTGGAATTATTTCCCTTATTAATAAAAAGCAAAGGGTGGCTACTTTGAAGAATCTAAAATATAAGACATGTTTTCAGTTATTTCACACCTTTTTGTTAAGTACATAATTCCATATGTGTTCATTCATAGTTTTGATGCCTTCAGTGAGAATCTACAATGTAAACAGTCATAAAAAAATAAAAGGAAACGCATTGAATGAGAAGGTGTGTCCAAACTTTCGGCCTGTACTGTATGTCCTATTTAACCTCCAAACTGTCATTATTCAGCTATGACCAGGTAAAATCGGTTTTGCATTCTATCACCCCTTTAACTTTTGGCGATTGTGCTGCTTCCTAAGGATGCTTAAGTTAAGGCGGTAGAGCCTTTGCCTAAAACTCAAGCTCGGATGTGTAGACAACAGAGGAACAGAAGAAAATTAGCTGCAGCTTTACCAAAATGAATGCTGAACAACAGAACGATTTTGGTACAAACCTTTACTCACCATGTGGCGATAGCCCTCTAAGATATGCTCACCAAACGGAAAATGTAACCGCATTTGGCGACTGGTGAATGGTAATTTCGGACCGCTATTCTCGCACACGTAAGGAACCTCGTGAATTAACCTGCAACATGTCAACTGTTTGGAAATTTTTCAGCATGTGTGCAGAAGATGACAAGTTTGCAATATGCAACACCTGCAAGGAAAAAGTAGGGCGTGGAGGGATGACACCAAAAACCTAAATCGCATTTTTTTTAAGTTGGATATTGGATGTAAAAAGAAGGAAATGCTATAAGACTCCATAGGGCCCTACATGAAGTAAGTGCTACAAGCTAACTGGAGATTTTAAACTATGACTATGTCTTACTACCGGTTAAGATGACTTGAATTGTCATTGTTTTTGTATCTTGTATTTTTTCTTGTTATACACACACACACACACACACACACACACACACACACACACACACACACACACACACACACACACACACACACACACACACACACACAGGAGTGGTGATTGTTGGAACAGTGGAAAGATGAACCAAGACGGCTTTTGATAGTTTTATTGCGTTTCTGTCCACTTTGAATGAAGTGTGTTTTACGATGATAAAAGTCCTGATTATTTACATGGAGTCTGGTGGGTTTGGCGAAGGCCTGTTAAAGAGCGAAGATTACAATAGATCTTATGAACAAATGCTTATTTCCATACGTCCTATCGTCACATCGTTGCTGAGAGAAGAGATCCCAGGAAGGAGAGAAAGACCAACTGAAGGTTTAATGACCAAACCTGCTCTGTGTAGCCGAAGCTGAGGGTTGTAAACAGCGTCCAGTAGCTCCCGTTGTCGCTCGTTCTCCTCTTTTGAACGACAAAGTTCCTCCTCGTACTCTGCTATCGTTCTTTCAAACAGCCCAAATATCTCTTCAGCAGCCGCAGTTAGTCGCTGCTCCACCAACGCTCTCAGCATCTGGACTTTACACATGTTACCTCTTTCTCAACTCAAGAAAGACACCCTGCTAAACACACCTTTCTGCAATACGCCATCTTGTTCAAAGTGTGAAGTTAGCCGCAGTAAATACTACAGCTTCCGGTGGAGATTAGTTGCTGAGCTTCAAAATAAAATTCCGGAAGTGTTTTAGGCGTCTTTAGAAAAACACAGCAAGATAAATGATTAAAATACACGTCTGAAGAATGACTATATAATATAAATATTTTATTGCATTTTTCAGAGCTCTGAAAAACTATTAAAGATGATGGTAGATTATTTCCCTTTCCTTTAACCTGTTCAAATACACCTCTTTTGCTTGATTTTCATCTATTTCCCTTTCCTAAAGGGAAAAGCTTATAACAGAAGAACTGCAAGGCCAAAATGCATATATGAGGCTTCATTTGAAACCTAAATTCTTCAAGTTCATGAAAATGTGCTTAATTAGCATGTGATTAAAACACAACATACATTGCAGTAGTTCAAACATGGTTCAAAATAGTTATCTTGGTCCCGTCTAAAAAAAAGGTATATAATATACCTTATATAAATACCTAAAACATACTATCTCCTAAGCAGAACGCAACATATACCTTCCTCACCTTGTAAACAAGACCTCTATAACGTTTCAGAACTCTAGTTCTAAAGGTTAGGCTAATTTCATTTATTTATTTATTTTTATCTGGACCCAATTTACCAATGGATTTGGGTCTACTTGACAGAGAAGTTTTGTTCTCTGTGTGTTGTTCTGTTTTTGTTGTTTGTCTGAAGGTGAAGTTAATGTTCATGTTTATATTTGACAGTTTATTGTCATATGAAATCATACTAATCTGTCAAAACTTTAACTTCTCACCAGATAAACTACAGCAGTAGGGATCAGTTGCTGAGCTTCAAAATAAAAGCCCGGAAGTGTTTTAGGCTTCTTTGTGAAAACACAGAGGAATATAAATGATTAAAATACACATTTTAAGAAAGACAAAAAAATCTGACCAATCCATCAAAACGTCAACTTATCACCAGATAAACAAACTACCGCAACCACTTAAAATAAATGAATAAACATCATATATTCAATAATTCGGATAAGCACGTTAATTTCCTCTCAGAAGCAGCACATCCTGTTTGTGTTTCCTGAGGCCTGTACTACGATATCACGATGGTGGATCACTTTTTACTGGGTTCAATCGCCGTGGTCACTTATACTGAACTGCTAACCTGGTCTGGACAACAATTAATCAGTTTCTCTGATGGGTATCTTTATGAAAGATATAGGATTTTCAGCGGAGGGAATTACGTATCGGTTATTTGTCGGCTTCTTGAGCCGTGTGTTGCCAATGTGCACATCGGTTTGAATTATGGTTTTATATATATTTTTATTTTCATCACGATCGCGTACCACTGCCAGGTTTGCAACTGAAATAATAGGCTAAAGCAACAACAGTTTATGGAAAGCAAAAGTGTAATTATGGTCAGATCTTGTGCCTGACTGATGGGGAAGTGACCAGTGTAGTCTAATGTATTGTAGTGGATGTACTACACTGTATATTGGTCAGGATCTCCCTTTGGGGGAGGAGGGGGGCATATCATAGTGGGGGGTCTGGGTGCCCTCCCCCAGGCAAGATTTAAACATCGACTTTTATGCACCAATTTACAGTGAAAATAGGCTACCTTATTATTTTTTTTGTGAAGAAAAAAAGCACAGTTAACAATTCAAAATCTATCAAAAATATAATGGAAAGTATGTTGTTACGTGTCAATGGGCATTTTTAAGTGGGTATATGGAAATCCTGGAGCTTACTATCACGTAGACTACACCACTGGAAGTGATATTGATAGGCTAAGCGTTGTGATTTACGCAGAACAGCGTCAGCTTTTTTTTGCCAGCTTTCTTTCCTGCATTTTGCCTGTAAACCGTGTTTGTGTTCTTCATATTTATGTAGAATTAGAGTTTGATCTTCTCTGGTAGATGTTTGCGATCGGTCATGCTGCGCAAACACCGCCTCTTTTATGTGAAGGCACGCGCCTCTGGATTGGGAAACCCTGGGTTGACTGAACTAGTTGATAACCACCGTCGTGACACAGCTAACGCGGGACCCCGGTTGTTAGGGTTAGTGAAGCCGGGTAACTGAAAGAAATCCAGGGCATGTTGATCGTGATTCGTAGAAAGGGCCTCTGTTGCCTGAAAAATGCCTCAAACTCCATGTACGATGAAGTGCAGGAGTTTAAAAACACCTGGATTCTTGCAGAACTGATCATTTATTGATCCCAGAGGAAAGTAGCCCAATTTTAGAACAATGATCCCTCCTATCACCTCCGGTCCAGATTAGTTTGCCTATTTCATACTGGTAAATAATAAAAATAAAAATGTAAAATAAAAGTGTTTTTGCAACATCTGTTGTAAGGTTTAAGCCGATGTTTCATCAGGGGGTCGTCACTTTACCGGCAGCATTAGATATTAGTAATAATAGTAATAGATAAAGCCACCGTGTCTTGTAGCTTTTTGTTTTATAGTTCACTTAACTCACTTTACATCATCTTTTTCCTTTCTCTTTTCCTCACAGCGACATTCATACGCTACTCTCCGTTACCACTCGCTCTCCTGACGTCACTCACTTAAGTAGGGCTGTGCTCCATTGAAGAAATTCTTAGTCGACTAACACTCATTCAATTGTTTCGACTAATTGATTAGTTGATTTAATCGACAGATCTGTAAATCTGAGTTTCTCCACAAAGAGTCGTGCAAAAGCACCACTTTAATTCTTGTGTTTACCAGAGATGTGCTCGTACCTTTCTTGGAAATAAGTCATTCAGCATGAAAACAGCATCAGACATGACTAATGGAGTAAAGAGATCTAAGTTGACTAACACCAAAATGGCCGATTAGTCGACTAATCGACTAAGAGGGAGCAGCCCTACACTTAAGGCACCCTGCCAATCTCACTCTAACTTATGCTACTCTTGTAAGGGGGTTGCAATATACGCGCTACTGCGGGAATTTCTTGCTTTTCAACCACGGTAGAAAGAAATCCATACCGTCCCATGCCTCACTATACATGGGCGCCCACTCCACCAGGTTAGAACCCTCAACTTTTCATTTCTCTGGGTCATAAAATTAAAATTAGAACTTTGACAGTTTTCCGCTTTTTAAAACATTTTTAGACATTTTTCTCAATATTTTCATTTTTTTACACTTGTCCGGTTGGGCAAGTAAAAAAATATTCTACTTACCCTACGTACATGTTTACTGGCCCCTATACAATTTTTTTTTCCAAGGGGAAACAACTGTCCAAAAAAAGCATTGGAAAAATCGTCAAAAATGTTAAACTTCGGAAAGAAAAAACCAGCAAAAAAACATAAAAAATCAAAATGTCAAAATAAATTCTAAAAAAAAGTCAAACATTGAAAGCATTAAAAGTGTACAAATCTTAAAAAGCATCAAGCTCCAACTACATTTTTTATTTGACAAAAGCACATTCAAATCAAATCATCAACAAGCATTCTCCGACGGTAGCAAGACAACGATAACGTTAGTTACAATACGATGATGCCCGAACGGGCAAGCATGTTGCTATACAGTGCCTTGCAAAAGTATTCGGCCCCCTTGAACTTTTCGACCTTTTGCCACATTTCAGGCCTCAAACATAAAGATATAAAACTGTAATTTTTTGTGAAGAATCAACAACAAGTGGGTCCCAATTATGAAGTGGAACGAAATTCATTGGCTATTTCAAACTTTTTTAACAAATAAAAAACTGAAAAAGTGGGCGTGCAAAATTATTCAGCCCCTTTACTTTCAGTGCAGCAAACTCTCTCCAGAAGTTCAGTGAGGATCTCTGAATGATCCAATGTTGACCTAAATGACTAATGATGATAAATAGAATCCAGCTGTGTGTAATCAAGTCTCCGTATAAATGCACCTGCTCTGTGATGCTCTCAGAGGTCCGTGTAAGCGCAGAGAGCATCATGAAGAACAAGGAACACACCAGGCAGGTCCGAGATACTGTTGTGGGAGAAGTTTAAAGCCGGATTTGGATACAAAAAGATTTCCCAAGCTTTAAACATCCCAAGGAGCACTGTGCAAGCGATAATATTGAAATGGAAGGAGTATCAGACCACTACAAATCTACGAAGACCCGGCCGTCCCTCTAAACTTTCAGCTCATACAATGAGAAGACTGATCAGAGATGCAGCCAAGAGGCCCATGATCACTCTGGATGAACTGCAGAGATCTACAGCTGAGGTGGGAGACTCTGTCCATAGGACAACAATCAGTTAAAAGTATACACACACAAATCTGGCCTTTATGGAAGAGTGGCAAGAAGAAAGCCATTTCTTAAAGATATCCATAAAAAGTGTCGTTTAAAGTTTGCCAAAAGCCACCTGGGAGACACACCAAACATGTGGAAGAAGGTGCTGTGGTCAGATGAAACCAAAATCGAACTTTTTGGCAACAATGCAAAACGTTATGTTTGGCGTAAAAGCAACACAGCTCATCACCCTGAACACACCATCCTCACTGTCAAACATGGTGGTGGCAGCATCATGGTTTGGGCCTGCTTTTCTTCAGCAGGGACAGGGAAGATGGTTAAAATTGATGGGAAGATGGATGGAGCCAAATACAGGACCATTCTGGAAGAAAACCTGATGGAGTCTGCAAAAGACCTGAGACTGGGACGGAGATTTGTCTTCCAACAAGACAATGATCCAAAACATAAAGCAAAATCTACAATGGAATGGTTCACAAATAAACATATCCAGGTGTTAGAATGGCCAAGTCAAAGTCCAGACCTGAATCCAATCGAGAATCTGTGGAAAGAACTGAAAACTGCTGTTCACAAACGCTCTCCATCCAACCTCACTGAGCTCGAGCTGTTTTGCAAGGAGGAATGGGCAAAGATGTCAGTCTCTCGATGTGAAAACTGATAGAGACATACCCCAAGCGACTTACAGCTGTAATCGCAGCAAAAGGTGGCGCTACAAAGTATTAACTTAAGGGGGCTGAATAATTTTGCCGCCCAATATTTCAGTTTTTTATTTGTTTAAAAGGTTTGAAATATCCAATAAATTTTGTTCCACTTCATGATTGTGTCCCACTTGTTGTTGATTCTTCACAAAAAATTACAGTTTTATATCTTTATGTTTGAGGCCTGAAATGTGGCAAAAGGTCGAAAAGTTCAAGGGGGCCGAATACTTTCGCAAGGCACTGTAGTTACTTGCCCAATGTGACGTTTTGCTTGTCCCGGGCCATCGGGCAACCCTAATTGTTGAACACTCTTTTGTCGCTTTCCCCAACTTTTTTCGAGCTTTTCCCTACGTTTTTGTCACTGTTTTCAACGTTCTTTTATAACAAAAAATTTAACGGCACAAACATTATTCCATGTCACCAGTCTCAGGTTCAGAAGAGTCTCCAGTCTGGTCTTCAGTTTCTGGTTGTAAAAGTGGATGTGAGTTCCTGGCTGGTTCTGGTCCTCCACGGTCCTCTCCATCAGCTTCTGTTTCCATTGGACCAACACATTTATGTGTTTTGACATCAGAACGCCAGGCAAATCTTTTGTTACAAACACTGCAGCTGAATCTTTTCTCTCCTGTGTGGGCTGTCATGTGTGACCGTAAACTTTCTCTCTGTGTAAAAGATTTCTTACAGACCGAGCAGCTGAAAGGTTTTTCTCCTGTGTGAGTTCTCATGTGGTTCTTCAGGGTTCCACTATCATTGAAAGCTTTACCACACTCAGAGCAGCTAAAAGGCTTCTCTCCTGTGTGGATTCTCATGTGTTTTTGTAAATGTCCACTCTGTGTAAAATATTTCTTACAGAATAAGCAGCTAAAAGGTTTTTCACCTGTATGAGTTCTCATGTGTCTCTTCAGATTTCCAGTTTGGCCAAATCTCCTCCCACACTCCGAGCAGCTGAATGTTTTCTTATGTCTTGAATCATGTTTCAGAGAGTTTAAAGCTGACTGAGGTTCTCTGGTCTCCTTCCAATCAGCACTGTCATCAGTCTCAGGTTCAGAGAAGATTCCAGACTTGTCTTCAGTCTCTGGTTGTAAAAGTGGATGCAGATGTGAGTTCCTGGCTGGTTCTGGTCCTCCACAGTCCTCTCCATCAGCTTCTGTTTCCATGTGTTGAGTTTGTCTCTGATGAAGCTGTGAGGACTGAGCTTCCTCTTCATCATCTTCACTCTTCACAGGGACAGGAATGAATGGGAACTTGGTGATATCAGCCTCCTCCAGCCCTTGAAGCTGCTCTCCCTCCTGACTGCTCCACAGTTCCTCCTGTTCCTCTTTAATGTGTGGGGGGGACTCTGGCTCCTGCTGGTCCACACTGGAGCTACACTCCTGCTGCTCCTCTTCACCAACAATCACTTCCAGAACATCTGGAGGTAAAGCTGAAACACAGACAGTGTGAATATTTGTACACTAATATCTACAATTCCATTAAACGTGGCAAAATCCAACACTGAAAATTATTCAGCAACAATTTTAAGAATACGGTTCCTCAAATTTAATTCATTGCTTAGGCGCAGCGCCCAACTGTTTTTGCGCAACGCCTACGCATATGAACGTAAAAACAATGGGAGGGCATCTGGACAATGATCAGACCGTTATTATTCTACATCCAGGGAACCGACGCACGGGACAGACGTCCACTCTTTGTCTTTGGCACACACGTGCCGCGTGATAGTTCACGTACACAGCGGCAGAAACAGTGTCTCACACACAGACACACAGACACACACCAGGGTTCCAGACATTTTGCGACCAAAATTCGAGAGAGTGTGACTGAATTTTAAATCCAGTCGCACATGTGCAACCAGTGAACAATGAACAAGCAAACTATTGACTCGTTCTTCCGACCTGCGGCTGGTGTGCTAGTGCCAGAGTCGACAGTGTCACAGTCGGATGATGATTCAGAAAAGAGACATAGGAGAAAGGGAGAGCCTGTATGAGGCAATAATACAGTACACTGACAATAATAATACTTTGTTTACATTTCTGAATGTGCATTTGTTAAGCACCATTCAATTAAAATGTGACTGTGAACTAAAATAAAACAGCACATTGTAGTTTCTGTATTTATTACCAAAGCATTTGTCATTAAAATGGGGGAAATGTGAAAAATTGCTTTGCAGGTTGATATAAGTTGCCCCTAAACAGTGTTTCCCACAGAATTAGATTGTATTTGTGGTGGTAGCTGACCCGGGGTGGGGGGTGCACATGTGGAAAGAGGTGCAGACTTCTTATATTAATTGTACTGCAAATATTTTTATACAAAATTCTGCAGGTAACAATTCAAAATTTTAAATGGAATGGTATAATGCAGTAAGGGAAGGGGGCTTTTGCATCTGACTACACTTAACAACAAAGTCAGGTTCATTTGATTAATATGAACAGGGCACAACCGTATCTTTTTCCCAAGGAGCACGTTTTGCTCCTCAGTTGAAAGATTTAGGAGGATTTAGGATTGACTTACGTAAGGTGTTATTACTGTTGTAGCTTATTTGTACAAAAATACAATAGTGTTATGAATACAAAAACATTATGAAGTGTAATGTTTTGTACTTTGAAAATTTGATAAATAAATTGTCGTTGATGTAAAGTAACAGACTGCCCCTTCAGTTCGGCAGGCATGAACCGCAGATTGTTGCAAATGTAACCATCATAGTGTGAAATACAGTTTAACTGCTGCTGTTACGTGACCAGGCCTCAGCAGAGAGGCGGAGCGAGACGACGTTTCTACATATTCAGGATGTCAGGGCAATGCCACTATGCACGCAAAACTTTGAGTTTCATGTGTAGGCTACTCTCAGATGGCTCGCATCAGGTGTTAAAATGAACTGTACCAAAAGACGGGGAAAAGTATTTAACGTGACATATGAGACGTTTTTATTTTTTACAGGTGAATTTCAATTAGTCAATTAAATACTGATAGACGGCAGCGCGGCCGCGCAGGTGCGACAGCAGCCGGAGCGCCGGCCGGTCACCGGTCCCCAGAGCAGCATGGTCACCTGGAGAGTCCGATACAGTCTGACTCTGCAAACGCTGGTAGCTGAAAAATCAGACGTTTTGGCACCTGTAATATTCCTCTGGCTCTGGCTAAAACCTCTTTAGGGGCCGCCTAATCTTTCTCTATGCAGGATACACCCTGAATAAATACCGGTAATAACTTCATAATACTAACCATTAAACTCTGGCCGTCTTCTCTGCAGGGGAAAAGATTGATGTCGGAAAAAGCAACATCTTCTGTGTGTTAATTAGTGGATCGCAAACCAAGTTTAAAGGTCCCATGACATGGTGCTCTTTGGATGCTTTTATATAGGCCTTAGTGGTCCCCTAATACTGTATCTGAAGTCTCTTTTATATAGGCCTTAGTGGTCCCCTAATACTGTATCTGAAGTCTCTTTTATATAGGCCTTAGTGGTCCCCTAATACTGTATCTGGAGTCTCTTTTATATAGGCCTTAGTGGTCCTCTAATACTGTATCTGGAGTCTCTTTTATATAGACCTTAGTGGTCCCCTAATACTGTATCTGAAGTCTCTTTTATATAGGCCTTAGTGGTCCCCTAATACTGTATCTGAAGTCTCTTTTATATAGGCCTTAGTGGTCCCCTAATACTGTATCTGAAGTCTCTTTTATATAGACCTTAGTGGTCCCCTAATACTGTATCTGAAGTCTCTTTCCCGAAATTCAGCTTTGGTGCAGAACTACAGCCACTAGAGCCAGTCCTACAATGAGCTTAGTATGTGCCATTTCTGTGTCTGAAGCTATTGAGGAGGAGAGTGAGAGTGGCAAGGTGGAGGGTGGGGGTGTGGCCTTGACCAACTGCCACTTTGCTCGTTTGAAAGCCATGATGCCTCTCTCTCATGGGTGGGCCAAATTCTCTGGGCGGGCAAAGCAGAGAAAGGGGAGGTAACCTTGCTTGTTATGACCTCATAACAAGCAGATTCCAAAACGGCTCATCTGAGCTTTCATTTTCTCTAAGGCAGAGCAGGATACCCAGGGCTCAGTTTACACCTATCACCATTTCTAGCCACTGGGGGACCATAGGCAGGCTGGGGGAACTCATATTAATGTTAAAAAAACTCATAAAGTGACATTTTTATGCCATGGGACCTTTAAGGCTCATACCACCACCTACATTACTGTATTGGAGTGTGTAGAATAATCAGTGGCATTAATTAATCTGCAAGGAGGAGTAGGGTCTGTTGTGTTTTTGTGTGTGTGTGTGTGTGTGTGTGTCTATGTGAGCAAGTGAGTGAGTGAGTGAGTGAGAGCATATACGACAGTATGTGTGGCGGCCAACATTGATTGTGTGGCGGGCCACCACAAATATATCAATGTATGGGAAACACTGCCACATTTTCTGCCTGTGCCCCTAAAAATTTTAGTTAGGGGCTACAACGCTCCTAGTAAAAAACAGTTAGTCTGGTGCCCTGCGCACGCACGCACACACATTTTTGTTGCAAAAGACATACATTGCATCAGTGGAATATTCACTTTTACCAGCAATGGAAACAGCTTCTATATACATGTATACACACATAGCTTCTATATACATGTACACACATAGCTTCTATATACATGTACACACATAGCTTCCATATACATGTACACACATAGCTTCTATATACATGTACACACATAGCTTCTATATCCATGTATACACACATAGCTTCTATATCCATGTATAGACACATAGCTTGTATATATATTTCAGATGTAAATGTGTCCCACCTGTCCCCTGGTCCGCTGACAGCTTCCTCTCAGACTTCATGTTAAAGTTCCTCGCGGCTCTGCTCCTCTTCTCCCCGACCTGTTTCAGGAAATACAACAACACGTTAGCTTAGCAGGAGCTAGCTGCTAGCGGCTAACCTTAGCTTTAGCACCGACTCCCTGCGACATTAAAAAAGAAAACAAACCCGCTCGGTGTAGCTTCGTTTCAGCTTTTAAAACCACATCCAGCAGTTTGGGACCTTTCTTTCTTCTTAAGAAACTAAACACTGACGCCTTTTGCTCCGCCGTCCTCACCACGATGTGTCACACAAACGGTTAACGTTAGTTCCGGGGACGGACGGTATTACGGGTCGTACCAACAACTTCCGGTCATATGTTTGTTTACTAACCGAGGGTTTCTTCTGTTGCCTAGACTCAGGTTTGACTAAAATAAAGAAACACGGGCGTCCAAAGCCGGTACTAACACTCACTTTATTCAACCACAACACAGGCAATACTACACTTTATCCACTTCCGCTTTTCACAATAAAAGCTCTACGGTTTATTGTAATTTCCTCTTAACCCTCCTGTTGTCCTCGGGTCAAATTTTACCCGTTTTCAAAGTTTCTGGATGATTCATGGATGATTCCATACAATGCTTTTTGCAAATAACATTAAGGATTTATCATTATTCATTGAATTGTAGGGATTTTATTCAACTTTATAGCATTTGAAAATAAATTAAAATGGTTTCAAAACAGTTTCCTGACCAAACGTTGACATATGCTGGAGCGTTATTGGTGGCCACTACTTCATTACTGCTTTACAGTGGTTACCACTGATAGAGTTGATACCCTTAAACGGGACTAATTGAAACCTATTTTAAACATGGTACATTTATCCCTTACATTTATGTGTGCATACGTGTTTACTGGTGTCTAGATGTGTGTTTCGGTACATATATATTTCATGTGTTTACTTTGTTGAGGCACTTACCATTATCGTAAAGTAAGTTGTTGTTTTTTATTGTTGTTTTTTTTTTCTCTGTTTGACTGCCGCTGTAAGGTCAAAGTCAATTTCTGTACCCGGACTCGAGGACCCCCTCGAAAACGAGATGGTTCATCTCAAGGGGTTATTCCTCTTCAATAAATAAATGTCAATATACCAGTCTGTGATCCACTCCACATGCTCTGATTTCAATTGTTAGTCAAAGTAATTCATAATTTGTGCTTTTTTAACCTCAGAAAGTAGGTATAAGTTAATATTAATGAGGTTTATTGACCTATTGCAATACCTTACACTTAAACATTTAAATAAATAATGTTACAGCTGTAACGCTGCTAGAATCAGATATCTAGTTAAAATATCAGTAACAGAATGAATACATGAACACATTATTTCATTAAGGAAATGATGGAATAGTAACTTGATCCATTGATTGATTTTGACAGTGTTTTCTGCTGTAGGGTTGTAAGGTTGCATATTGAGAAACGACAGATTGACAACATTTTGATAATTGTAATTAAAGATGTAAAAGCAAAGATCCTCTAAATATAGTAGTATAGTGAATTTCAAGCAGTGCCAACGGTATGAAACTGTACACACTTCCTGTCTCCTAAAGGGGCGTGGCCTCGTTCGAACGTGTAGTGAACATCGTGCAGATGGATGAAAATATATTTTAATAATTTATTTTAGTGTCAGAATGTTCTGGAGACATGTGGCTTGTTGAAGAACGGCTCCGATATTTACTTTGATGACTACGGGGGTGAAAGGATCGCTCATAATAGTGAACGTGAACACAGGTTCGTAATAGAATAGATCTTTATTGTCATTGTTTTCAACAACGAAACACAGTTTAGCAGCTCTCAATAATGACAGTTACATCACAGACAAACAGAAATATAAAATGTAACCCTCATGTTGTCCTTGGGTCAAATTTGAAAGTCAAAGTTTCTACATCAGAAAATTGGGTTTCTTTCAAGAAAATTGCCCAAATATGACACAGACGCTTTTGCAAGTAAAGTTAAGGATCAGGAATTTGGTTGTTATATTAAAATCTTTTATAGCATTTGGAAAAAAATGTAATGGTTTCAAAACAGTATTTGTCAAAATAATTCATGATTTCAGCTTTTTTAAACTCAAAAATTAGGTATCATTGCATATAATTCAGGTTTATTGATTAGCAATTCCAAAAAAAAGTGTAAAACTAGTGGTAATACGTTTTTACCTGGGAGGACAAGTTGCATGGGCGACGGGAAGACAACACAAGGGTTAAATAGTAAAATATAATAATCAAGATAAATAAACACGATGAAGTGGCACTATATATATATATATATATATATATATATATATATATATATATATATATATATATATATACACCCAACCCTACTTAAAAGGCACAAACGTTATTCCATTTCACCAGTCTCAGGTTCAGAAGAGCCTCCAGTCTGGTCTTCAGTCTCTGGTTGTTAAAGTGGATGTGAGTTCCTGGCTGGTTCTGGTCCTCCACAGTCCTCTCCATCAGCTTCTGTTTCCATCGGACCAACACATTTATGTGTGCTGACATCAGAACTCTGGGCAAATCTTTTGTTACAAACACTGCAGCTGAATCGTTTCTCTCCTATGTGGATTCTCAGGTGTGACCGTAAAGCTCCATTGTGCATAAAAGATTTTTTACAGACTGAGCAGCTGACAGGTTTCTCTCCTGTGTGGATTCTCATGTGTGACCATAAAGCTCCACTGTGTATAAACATTTTTTTACAAACTGAGCAGATAAAAGGTTTTTCTCCTGTGTAGATTTTCATGTGTTTTTGTAAACTTCCTCTCGGTCTAAAATATTTAGTAAAATCTGAGAAGCTAAAAGGCTTCTCTCCTGTGTGAGTTATCATGTGTCTCTTCAGGTGTCCCCCTTCAGTAAAAGCTTTACCACACTCAGAGCAGCTGAATGTTTTCTTACATCTTGAATCATGTTTCAGAGAGTTTAAAGCTGACTGAGGTTCTCTGGTCTCCTTCCAATCAGCACTGTCATCATTCTCAGGTTCAGATGAGTCTCCAGTCTGGTCTTCAGTCTCTGGTTGTAGAAGTGGATGTGAGTTCCTGGCTGGTTCTGGTCCTCCACAGTCCTCTCCATCAGCTTCTGTTTCCATGTGTTGAGTTTGTCTCTGATGAAGCTGTGAGGACTGAGCTTCCTCTTCATCATCTTCACTCTTCACAGGGACAGGAGTGAATGGGAACTTGGTGATATCAGCCTCCTCCAGCCCTTGAAGCTGATCTCCCTCCCGGCTGCACCACAGTTCCTCCTGTTTGTCTTTAATGTGTGGGGGGGGCTCTGGCTCCTGCTGGTCCACACTGGAGCTACACTCCTGCTGCTCAGGGGGAACCTTTCCTTTAACCACCGACAGCTGCTCAACATCTGCAGGAAACACATACAGGGAAATGTTGTAGAACTGTATTTTATCACCTGGAATGTAATTGTTATAAAAGATATACTGGTTGTTCAGTCAGTTACTTAGGTTACATCTACACTACTAGTCTTCCATTTCAGCCTGCGAAAACTGTTGGAAAGGCTGTTGACTGACATATTAGGGCCCTATTGTAGTGAAATAATTCAACTGCGCTGTTGAGCACAAAGTGGCGCAGTCGGTAATTATAGTGACTACATGCAACTTTTAGTGTTTCCGTAACTGTCATTTTTCCTATTATAATCTTAAATGAGCTGTAACAGCAAACGAGACTAACCGTGAAAACAACGCTATTTTTAGGTAGTTTTTATTAGTGCCGTTGCTCGGGTTTGATTTTTCCATCGTAGTCATAGAATGATTTATGGCAGGTAGACGGGGCAACAGTAATACATTCTGAAGGGTCACGGAAAAGCCTGTGTTAGCGTATCCAGCCAGGTGAAAGGTAGCAGAAGATTTATTTTTATAGGCTAGGCGTAGTTGTATTTTCATGTTATTTCAGAAGTAGTGCTGTCAGTTAAACGCGTTATTAACGCAAACCCATTTTAACGGCGTCAATTTGTTTATCGCGAGATAATTCTTTTTGGCCCACCAAACTTTGTAGTTTTTTTTCACATGCTGTTGCAACAACTAGTAACGTTAGAAAAACTACAACACCACACCGGATCTAGCTAGACCAGAAACAAAACAACATGCACGCTGCACACACTTGTTTGCGAGCCAGCTAAAGAGTAGTACATACCTGCAAACTAGTCGCTTTTCGACGAAAATTGCTGTTTTGAATGGGGTCCGAGACCCAGTGCTAATACGGCACCGGTGCCTTAACGACCGTTATCTACCGGACTGAACAGCAACGCGGATTTCGGTGCCTTATTTAGGTGCCACTGAAATGCCTGCGCTTCTCTCTGATGCTCCAAAAACGGACGTTAGAGGGAACTGAAACATTGCCGCACAGGAGGCCAGTCAACACTACACTTAGCAGCAGGTAACGTTAGCCTACCGTTAGCTAGCAGCTGGATTAAACACGGTTAAAATGTTTACAGCTAAACGGTGTAAAGTGTGTCTGTATTTCACTGGAGAGGACTCCAACACCGGACTGTAGCTGCCGTTGTCTGAAAAACACAGTCATGATGTTATGTTACTCACTTCGCCAGCCTCGTGGTGCATTCACTGTAATTGTAAAATACCCTTTTCCCATCCAGGGGTTGTCCTTTTTTAGATCAACTTTTTATTGTTTTATATTTTTGAACATACAGAACAGACAAATACAATTGAACAAGGTGCTACTATATATATATATATATATATATATATATATATATACACACACACACACACACACACACACACACATACACATCTTTCATGTTCAGGCACCGTTTTAAAAGTATCGTATCATGTTGATAAGAGCATTAAAATGAGAAAAAAAAATAATGGGACAAAAAGAAATCAAGGGACATTTAAAATAGATAAAAATTTGCGATTAATTGCCAGTTAACTATGACATTAATGCGATTAATCGCGATTAAATATTTTAATCGTTTGACAGCACTATTCAGAAGTTATCTGCTGTAGTTATGGCTGATACTGGGGCAAGACCATCACAGAAAAGAAGGTGATTAAGTGAAGAACAACTAAAAGATTAAAGCTGCAAGCAGCGTTGGACGGGCCCTCGCGCCTCTACGAGCGTCGGGGGTTACTGGCGGACGCCGCTCCTTGCGACGGTGCATCTGCCCGGCACTGTACTTCACCAATGAAAAGGGAACTCACTGCTGAGTTCAATGATACCTCACACAAGACTCTACGTCATACAGTTCGTTAGCTGTGAAATGGGGCGTGGCCAAAGCATAGGGGTCAGGGCAAACCTTTACCGATAAAAAAGGAAGTCTCTGCTGAGTTCACTGATACCTCACATAAGACCTCAAATATTTTCCCAGTGAAAACGTCATCATTCACGTCACTTCTTGTGGGAATCAGAGGTGGGAAACTCGGGCTAGATTTTGCTAACAGTTTCCCAGTTGGTGACGCGTTGTTGACAACTGACGTTTGATGTAAGCGACTTTGGTTCACTGAAAATATTTCAATGACCATAAACTGTGTATTGTGGACAAACACCTCTGCCAAGAAACATACACAGACATAACATGTTTCAAATTATTCATAAATAGGCCTATGTATAAAAAAAACACCTTATCCTTTTCCTTTCAGGTCGTTGTCCTGTAGATAACACAAATGCCTGTCCATGTGCTGTTTCTATGCTCGAATAAGAAAATGGCAGCAAATCTTTGTTATTGCAGCCTGATGCTCTAGGCTACGCCCAACAGTTGGTGGCAGTCACGCAACAAGTTGTTATGCCAAACGCCAATATAACAGAAGAAGAACATGCATCCGATCCCGACTTCGCAAAATATTTTTTTGCAGGGTGGTAGGGGAAGAACCTACCATACTCTCCCTCTGAATGGCTAGTACTCGCTGCCTGCTCTGGTTGGATTGGTTATGTTTAGGCAAGAGGAGTGGGATTGGTTATGGTTAGGGTAAGATATTCCCAGGTGGCATGAACACAGCATATACCTTAAACGGGTCACCAGTTATGAAAGGGGGCGGGGCTACAGCAGAGGGGGCGGGTCAAACCATCACCACTCAAAAAGAAACTCTCTGCTGAGTTCAATGATACCTCACACAAGGGTCTATAAAACAGGTCAAATGTTATGAATGGGCGTGGCTTAAGCATAGGGGACTGGCCAAACCATCAACAATGAAGAAGGAACTCTCTGCTGAGTTCAATGACACCTCACACAAGACTCCACCTTAAATGGTTAAAATGTTATGAAAGTGGGCGTGGCCTGAGTACGTGGGCGTGGTTAAAGTATAGAGGGTGGCTCAGTATCACATGTAGACCACACATTCTAAGTTTCGTGTAAATCGGATGATGTTTGTCATATAAGGCAGATTTCCTGTTGCCAGCGGGGGGCGCTATCACCAAAAGTAAATTCTGGCCTGCAGGTGTCCTCCGGCCTGGACCCTTGTCCATCGTGAGAAATTTCGGCCAAATTGGACAATGTCCACTAAAGTTACAACAATTTCTTTATTCATCGATAAATGTTGAGAATGGCCGCCATGCCCACACCGTTGGATGAAAAGTTTTTCTTTTAATAACTTTTCATCGTTAAGGTGTTGGGATGGTCCAGACCAAGTTTGAAGTCCATCGGATGAAATCTCCAGGAGGAGTTCGTTAAAGTATAGCACCTTGACTCTTAGGCCTACTTCCTGTTGCCACTAGGGGGGCGCTATGACTTTAAGTAAATATCGGCCTTTATTTGTCCTCAGGGTCGGACTCTTATGAATCCTGAAAAGTTTCGAGCCAGTTGGTCAATGTACAATAAAGTTACACCCACTTCCTGTTTCGATGGCGAAACGCACAAAATGGCCGCCCCGCCACAGCCTATGACAAAAAGTTTTTCTTTTAATAAATTTTCATCTTCAGCGGATAGATGCAACTGCTATTTTTGGTGAGTTTTTGAGTATGTTAAGCACCTCAAAAGGCAATTACGTTTTTTTACGATCGCTATGACACTTTTTTCAATACTTTTAACAACTTTCCTAAACTCTTAACACAGTTAGCACAACATCCGTCTGTGTAGGCTATACAATTAACACATTTCGTGTTGCTTTGACACAAAATGCATACAGTTAACACTAATTTAAAATGCTTAAATTTCTTTTACACACAAGCTCCACCAAAACCAAAACAATGGATCTTTACTGCCAAATTTCCAAATGCTTTCACACTGTATGTCAGAACAGATAACATCATGTTCTAAACCTAACTTATAGGCTAAAGTCAAAGTGAACAGCTGATCATATTGTAAATTGAAACACAAATATATCCCCTGCATTTTATACATGCATTTATTGAGAAACAGCTAATTGAAGTTATAGATCAATCACAGCTGATTCCCAGGAAACACAATCAGGTGTTGAGGTTCTTTCAATCGCATGATCATATGGTAGTACAGTAATGAGGACCTATTTGAACAATATACTGTAGATGAACACAGAAAATAAGAAAAATGCCTTCACAAGGGAGAGGAAGAGGAGTACCAGGACAATTCTGCCTCTGTCTCCTTTTTTTCATAAACCGTACATTCTATAAAGCTACTCTGAGATGAGTCAATCATTTTTTGTATTGAATCTCTGCAGCAAAAGAAACAAATTGGTGAGCGGGTAGAGCAGGCGCACATATACTTGGAGGTTTGTGCCTCGACGCAGAGGTCCAGAGTTCAAATCTGACTTGTGACGATTTCCTGCATGTCTTCCGTCTCTCTCTCTCCCCTTTCTCAACTAGCAGTCCTGTCAAATAAAAGGCGGAAAAGCCCAAAAAATAATCTTCAAAAAAAAAGTACTAAACCCAACAAAACAAAAATGTAGAGAGGCTTCAACAGAAACTGCAGTGCAAAACACAATATATGATCAATACAATCACTTGTGTCTGTTGTATAAGGGCAGACCTGACTGACACATAAAATAATGCAGTTTCTGTAATTCCATCTGATGTTAGTGTTTTGTATGACATTGTGCTATGATTGACTAAATGTTCCTGTTGGGAGAGAACATGTGTTAGTGTTGTGGAAGAAGTATTTGATTTTGAGACATGATTGTATTGTTTTGGTAAACATAGTGTATTGTGTTAGTGAATTATTGTATTTTGAAAATCAGTGTTGGAGTTTAGTTTACAAAGTGTGATTTTGAGCATGAAATTAACTGTTTTGCCAATCGTGTGTTGTAGGTGTGTTGGTGCGTTAAGAGTTTAGGAAAGTTGTTAAAAGTATTGAAAAAATTGTCATAGCGATCGTGAAAAACTGTAATTTCCCGGAAGAAAGAAAGAAAGAAAGAAAGAAAGAAGGAATAACACCTTCAGTTTCAATAGGGCCTTCGCTGCAGTCGATGCTCGGGCCCTAATAAAAGGGAACGTGACGACAGGCGAAAACGCAAGTCAACTTCAGTGGGGCTTTCAACAGATGGAGACAATTACAGGATTGTATAGGATTCCAAACCTACCCCAAATAGGCCCTCAGGTAAGTAGGCTAAGTTACCGTAAGTAACACTTGAAATGCAACAATGCATCTGTAACGTATTCTCTTATTGTAAATGAATATGATTTTCTCTCTGGGCAAAACATTCATCACAACTATACGACCTCCTGGTAACGCTAACTCAGTAATACAGTGGGCAATAAAGCCCCGTGAAGAAAAGACCTTTACGACAGCAGATGTGGTAAAAACACTACCACTTGTGTCCAAAGTGGCAACTAGAATCAACACAAACTGAAAGTTACATGTAGCCACATTAAGACGCATAACAAGAGACTTGTCAGAATCACTTTTTTTTTTTTTTTTTTAAATAGTACATTTTGTCTGATCTGGACATTATTTGAGTCTTTCACTGTGATTTGGTGAGACTTTTGTTGATACAGAGCTAATCTAATCACCATATGGCTTCCTAATTATAGTTTAGCTGTACCTTTATATTTCTAGTAAGACTGTTGTAGTTGGACAATGTTGACATTCTCCTATGTACATGACATGGATGTCGTGGATGTCAGTTTTTGCAACTTAATGGACAGTGTTATTTCTTTCCCCAAGCAGTACATCCTTATACTGTATGTAACCATCACCTATACAGTCCTAAGTGAATACCTATTCAATTTGTTAGAATAAAAAAAAAAAAAAAAAAATATATATATATATATATATATATATATATATATATATATATATATATATAAATTATTTATCCAGGTAAGTCGATTGAGAATAATTTGTCATTTGCAACGACGACCTGTCACATTCGCACAGTTCCACATTCATACCTGGAAGCTGCCCAGTACAACCACAGTCTGATCTGCTGGCCACTGAGCAGCTCCACTGTGAAAAGTGTACTTTGACTTAAAACTGAACATTTAGCCCACTTTGTAAAAAAACACAGAATATATTGTGTATTCAGCCAAAAAATACAGCGATACGATTTTTGTTTGGCAGCTCAGTGAAGCACTTTAAAAAATAAATAAATAATTGTATTTAATTTTTTTTTTTTTTTTTATTTAATTAAATATATATATATATATATATATATATATATATATATATATATATATATATATAAAGTATAATTGTGCTTCAAATAAATAAATAAAAAGTATTTACCTACACCTTATTTCTTGTCATTTACATAATATGTATGAATGTATATGGAGCGTGATAAAAAGGGGACATTGAAATTGCGGCGTTAACGGCGATGCAAGGACAAATTTGGGTGCAGATGTTCTGATATGTTTCTCAACTCAGCTACACTTGATCGCACACACACACACACACACACACACACACACACACACACACACACACACACACACACACACACACACACACAAAGAGACACACACCCCTCAGTGGTTACAATACTGTGCTGTTGTGTTCCAAGGTGAACATCTCTACTATGTAACAAGCACCTATACAGTCCTAAGGGCATACCTATTTAATAATGCAAGAAACCTTCCATAAATGAACTGACCCATATTCATATCTACTTTCTTTTTAGATGAGTCAACACCACACAGGAAACCAGCCGGTCGCCCAGAGCTGGATGGGTCTGTTGTAACGCAAGCTCGGCCTGCCACTTCATCTTGGGACCCGGTTGAAGGTACAGTGGCTTTGATTTTTCCATTTCCAATTCAATACAATTTCACGACAAGGAACTTGAGAGTAACTTAAAAAGGTATTGTGGAGGATTTTCCCGATTTTCCCTCTCCACTTTTTGAAAAAAATGCACATGCGCAACACTCTACCTGCTCCCGAGAGGGAACGCCTATTAAACGTGTGCACGAGAGTGCACTGTTTACAAGTTGCTGTCGGCATGGCTCATACGAGCTACTTTCAGAAAGGAGATTTGCACTTTTTCACAAATTGAGATGTTTACCGTGTGTGCGCGGTGCGTGACCTGTGCCAGGGCTAGCATCGCTAATCATAGCTTACATCAACTTTCACTAGCAGTGATTTTAAATGGATTTCTCCAAATAGCACGCCAAACTTTACCTGTCGAGTAGAAACTTGGCGACTGAGGCATCAGTGGAGAGCCCAACCTGTGCTTTTAGCGCACGCCAGCGTGTGAAACATTCTCCCAAAAACACTCCGGTCTTGTTTCTTTCTTCAGAGGCCTTTCTCTTCTTGTCGTATCTTTCGTAGACACTCGTAGCTCACCACACATATACACCTGAAAGTATTAATGCGCAGAAAGCGAAAACTACCTGACCTGAAAAACTGCCTTACGTAAACATAGCACCAGAATGATTGACAGCTAGGAGGACCAATAGTCTTGATGATCCACCAGGAAAAAGAAAATCATCCACAATACCTTTAACTTTTTTGTTGTTGTAAACAGCAGAACTCATCACCCAGAGGCCATGGAGACGGAAATGAGAGGCAGGTGTTCTTTTATTGTTCTCATCAGTATTATGCTTAGCTTGGCTGATAAGAGGTTTTAATTTGATTTGTAACTTTGCTTCATTTTGACTTCTACTCTAGTGGCATCCCAGAAAAACTTCCCCGCGCTGACTGCTGTCGACGTGGAGGACCCCACAGTGCTGCCCCCCCCCCACAATATCCAACAGCCCAGTGTCAAAGGTGGACTCATTCAAGTTTCTGGGCTCCATCATTTCCCAGGACCTGAAGTGGGAGTCCAACATCAACCTGAACTGCTGATAAGTGGGGTCATCCCCACTTTGGCCATTCACCTACACATTACATACTTTATCATTCCAATATGCATCTGGCACAATACATTTGCACTATTACTTTGCACTCTACATCCCACTCCATGTGTACTTTTATTGATATTAGGTCTTATTTGTATAGTTGTATTTTTTGTATAGTGCGTTGATATGTGCCTATATGTATATTGTTGTCTCTATTGTACAGTATGTGTTTATATGGCCAATAACACATTTTAAATAAATTGTTAGCTGGGTAAGGGTTTATTTCAACCAAACCAGAGTGGTGATTGTTGGAACAGTGGAAAGATGAACCAAGACGGATTTTGGTAGTTTTATTTAGTTTCTGTCCACTTTGAATGCAGTGTGTTTTACGATGATAAAAGTCCTGATTATTTACATGGAGTCTGGTGGGTTTGGCTTAGACCTGTTAAAGAGCTTAGATTACAATAGATCTTATGAACAAATGATTATTTCCATACGTCCTATCGTCATATCGTCGCTGAGAGAAGAGATCCCAGGAAGGAGAGAAAGATCAACTGAAGGTTTAATGACCAAACCTGCTCTGTGTAGCCGAAGCTGAGGGTTGTAAACAGCGTCCAGTAGCTCCCGTTGTCGCTCGTTCTCCTCTTTTGAACGACAAAGTTCCTCCTCGTACTCTGCTATCGTTCTTTCAAACAGCCCAAATATCTCTTCAGCAGCCGCAGTTAGTCGCTGCTCCACCAACGCTCTCAGCATCTGGATTTTACACATTTTACCTCTTTCTGCTAACACACGTTTCTGCTAGACGCCATCTTGTTAGTTGACAGTTAGCCGCTAACTTAGTTAGTAAATACTATAGCTTCCGGTGTAGGCCAGTTGCTGAGCTTCAAAATAAAAGTCCGGAAGTATTCCTGATTTCCTCTGAAAAACATGCAGTAATATAAATGATTAAAACACACTTTTGAAGAAAGACAAATACTTTATTACATTTTCAGAGCTCTGAGAAAATAATGAACCCAAATTAAAGATGATGGTAGTTTGTTTCCCTTTCCTTTTGATGTGCCAAACAGAAGATACAAGTTTTGGTCTTGCATTGTAATTTCATTTTACCGTATTTTGTTGGTTGTCTGAAGGTGAATTATTTATTCATTTATTTATGTATTTATTGTTTATTTTTTCAGCCATCTGTAACTCACAACAGTCAATGCACTGATAACAAGCAACATACAAAACAAAACATTGTTGCTTTTACTTCCACAAACAAAACACGAAATGAACAGACGAGTAAACAAACAAACAATATATTTATATATATATATATATATATATATATATATATATATATATATATATATATATATATATATATATCAGTCTGTGATCCACTCCACATTCTCTGATTTTAATTGTTAGTCAAAATAATTCATAATTTGTGCTTTTTTTTAAACTCAGAAAGTAGGTATGAGTTAATATTAATGAGGTTTATTGACCATGGATTCCAGAAATAAGTGTAACACTAGTGGTAATAGGTTGGAATGAAGTTGTCTAAGAAGATGTAACACAGAGTGGGGTGATCATTTATACTTTACAGACAAAACAGAAGGAGGACAACACAAGGGTTAACCTTCAACTGAGAGGTAACACATTAAAATACCTTACACTTAAACATTTAAATAAATAATGTTACAGCGGTAACGCTGCTAGAATCAGATATCTAGTTAAAATATCAGTAACAGAACAAATACATGAACACATTATTTCCATTAAGGAAATGATGGAGTAAAAAAATTGGATTTGTGCATTGTTTTGTTTTGTGTTTTAACTCTGTTTTTGTGACGGTTCCCGGATCTCATTCACCAGTGAAGAGCTTGTGAACATCAGGGGAACAACACCAGCGGACTTATTTCCCACTTTTCTTCTCCCTTCACTGGAAATTTAGGACATTCTGATCAAAGGTGCGCTCACCTTTGCTCACGTAGTGAGACGCCGGAGGTGAGGGAAAGGGGCTGATGCACTTGTACGTCTCCGCCAGCGAGGATTACGCACACCATTAACAGGAATATTTCTCTCTAACGTGCGTTCACTGCCCAACAAACTGGAGGAGTTACAACTGCTGTTGGCGAGAAACAGGGATTGTTGCGGCTCTGTGGATAAATACCGGACTCTGCACTGCAGCTGGCAGGCTTCCAACTCTACAGAGCAGACAGAGACACGGATCTCTCCAGCAAAACTAAAGGTGGAGGAATCTGTTTCTACATCAACAGCGACTCTGTGTCTGTCTGGAGAGGGCTCAAACAGATCACCAGCTACAAGCCCAAAGCCCCCCACTCCTCCTTCAACGACCGACGCCTAGCCAATGACCTGAATAAGTTCTACTGTCGCTTTGAAAGACAAAAGGACAGTCCTTTTCGGAAGTACACCTAGGTCGTTGTAACCCAGACAATAACAACTAATGTACATGCTAGTCAACAGATGGTTTACTTCAAATTATTTCATCCTGGTGGGTACTCAGCATGTCCTGGTGTACCACACCAGTCATATCAAACCATTATATTTCTTTACTTTATTACCTTTACCATGGCCTAATTAGTGGCATAGGAGACACTATACATGTCAAAAGACCTTAATCATGTTGGTCTCACTGATCATATTACTTTGGACCATAGCAATGCACAAGTGAGTTTTTATAGTTTTATACAGATCATAATATGTCCATTTCAGCGTTGCTTCAAAGAGAAAACTCCTCCGCTCCCTGACAGGAAACACCTTGCTAGGCTAACTTCCCTATGCTACCTCCTTCACATCTCCCTTGTTTAAACTAAAGATAGCTTTCAACCTGCACTTCCTGTCTCCCTGACACAGAGAGAAAAGTCTCCTCTCAGAGACTGCTGGGCCTAAATTGTGCTTAAACATGATACACAAAATTAAAACATGAACACAATGTGTATTGAATAAACTCCCATTTTGATACATGATTAATAGTGAATCTTGCTAAACATACGTTACTTAGAAAGAAGTGAATATATGTTTGACCCTATAAAATATCGGATGGTTACATTTGTCTGATTTCTTGATTATAATTGATTATATGACAGACATTACAAAACAATATCTAATAAAATATTTAAAATAAGAGTGTACTTTTTTCCTACCACACAATATAATGTCTTCTATCTAGATGTTGATACATAAAGATTATTGTTTGATAATTGAGAAGTTTTGCTCGGACTTAAATGCACAAACATTATTCCATGTCACCAGTCTCAGGTTCAGGAGAGTCTCCAGACTGGTCTTCAGTCTCTGGTTGTAAAAGTGGATGTGGATGTGAGTTCCTGGCTGGTTCTGGTCCTCCACAGTCCTCTCCATCAGCTTCTGTTTCCATCGGACCAACACATTTATGTGTTTTGACATCAGAACGCCAGGCAAATCTTTTGTTACAAACGCTGCAGCTCAATCTTTTCTCTCCTGTGTGGACTGTCATGTGTGACCCTAAACTTTCTCTCTGTGTAAAAGATTTCTTACAAATTGAGCAGCTGAAAGGTTTTTTTCCTGTGTGGATTCTAATGCGTTTCTGTAAACTTCCTCTCGGTGTACTGAGTGAATTCAAGTCAATCAATATACAGTAAGGCCTATGTTATAGCCTATAGGTTAAGATGTCTTTCAATTCATTCAACATATACATGTTCCAGGACCTTTATCCATTATAACAGTTCTAAAAGTACTGACAGTATAAAAAAAAAAAAATTATAAATGAAATTATAGTACATCATCAGCTTATGTGACCGGCACTGTTGGAAGAATACATTGATACTCTAACATTGATTGAAGATTGGCGCCATCTACTGGATCATTTGCACTAATTACCTTACTGTTTAGAAGCTTCATAGATCTGTTTACATGTAACTTTATGTACGTATGTGTACTGTATATGCATGTATACACTTTATTATATACAACTTATATCTATCTGTAGATAGCAGTGAAACGTTACCTTGTTCATCTGTTTTTAGCTGTAATGCTATGTCTGTTTCTGTGTTGAAAGCAACACAAAGCCGGATTCAAATTCCCTTGTGTTTACACTTACTTGGCCAATAGAGCAGTTTCTGATAAAAATCCTAAATATAAGTTCATTATTTATTAAGTATCTTTGCAGATACCCCCAATTAAAAAAAATCAGATCTGAGTCAAGGGCACCACGATCTCACTGTGTGGGCTGGCGCTCTGTTCTTTAGCTAGTTGGCAATAACCCCAGCAAAGCTATGAAGTCCAGCCAAATCACTGACTTATTTATTCTGTAATGGGTAAATGTCACTCAAGCACCTTCATATTTGTTTTAACGTTAAGAGAATACCCTTAATAGTTGATTTGTTTGTAGTTTTTTGAGTGAATTGACGTTCATTTTGGGTAACAAGTGGACGCAACTATCACTAAGGCTAGCAAGCTCCCCAGCTATATAAGCTGTTATTTTTATGATTTTGATCATATATCTTGTGACGATAACTTCGTTAAGGTCCTAAGGCGTAAGACAGTTGATGATTGTTGTTGCTTTCGGTTAAATATGCCAAATTGCTATTTTATTTAATGATTGTTGTTCAGATGGCTCAGCTAAGGTAGCTAATGCTGGCAGCATCTGTCTCTTGTTGCCATGGAGACATTCCGAGTGTTCATTCAGCAGTTTAATACTTATTTTATAATGATATTATAATATTAGCAACACATTATGTGTAACACATAAGCACCAGAAAGTAAGCAAAAGAACACTAACAAAATGTGAATCTAAACAATGACAATATACTGTACTCTAGTTATCAATATTAGGGGAAAAGTCACAATGACGATGTAGCTACATAGTTCAGATGTCTTTAGATAGTGAAGGCGTGTGTTTCACACGTTTGTAAGGCGACGTATTTAGTTTAGACGTCTTTAGTGGGCGTAAATTTGATGGGAATTCTAAACATACGCAGTCGCCACCGGAAAGTGTTTCTACATGCACTCATCGCCTAGTCGCCGCTGGTCTCTCGTCTGCACTCCCTATTAAATCAATTCAAAATTCCACACGGTTTGGCGACGACGGGTAGCCTGCTCCTTATCCTTCTCCCAGTTATCCTTTGAATGACACAATCCACTCGCCATAGTGAATGACACAATCCACTCACCATATAAAAAAGCCCAAATACCTCTTCAGCTGCCGCAATTAGTCGCTGCTTCACCAACGCTCTCAGCATTTTACCTCTTTCTCAACACAACAAAGACACTCTGCTAACACACGTTTCTGCTAGATGCCATCTTGTTCAAAGTGTGAAGTTAAAGACTACACCTTCCGGTGTAGATTAGTTGCTGAGCTTCAAAATTAAAGTCCGGAAGTGTTCCAGATTTTCTCTGAAAAACACGCAGGAATATAAATGATTAAAACACACTTTTGAAGAAAATACTTTATTAACAAATACTTCGTTTTTTCAAAACTCTGAAAACGTAATAATGAACCAAATTAAAGATGATGGTAGTTTGTTTCCCTTTCCTTTTAATGTGTCAAACAGAAGATACAAGTTTTGGTCTTGCAGTGTAATTTTGTCTGATTTGGTTGTTTGTCTGAAGGTGGACATTAACTTCACCTTCCTAAAACAGGAAACACTGTGAATGGACCCAACCAATCAGGGTTTATTATTGTGTTCTCACTCAACAGGAGGTGCATCTCATGGCTCTTATTTGATAGCTCCTCGACTTCTATGTCCTTGGTCAAAGCGGAAGTTGTTCCATCCCTCCTCGGTGAAGGCCAAAGCTCTTATTTCTGCCCCGAGGAGCGAGCATTGAGGAGCGAGCATCGATGAGCTATAGGCGAGGATACAGAGAGCAGCTTTCCTTGAAGCTGTGCAGCTGAAAGAGTTGCTAACTCCGCCCAAACAGCTGACGTATTCATGTGACGCTTCAGAGGAGAGGACGTCTCATCTCCCTTTGCCTCTCTCCTCCCATGATTTCCAGTACTTTTTCCTACCACACAATATAATGTCTTCTAGATGTTGATACATAGGTTTTTGGTTGATATTTGAGAGATTTTGCTTGGATTTAAAGGCACAAACGTTATTCCACGTCACTAGTCTCAGGTTTAGAAGAGTCTCCAGTCTGGTCTTCAGTCTCTGGTTGTAAAAGTGGATGTGGGTTCCTGGCTGGTTCTGGTCCTCCACAGTCCTCTCCATCAGCTTCCGTTTCCATCAGACCAACACATTTATGTGTTTTGACATAATGATTCCAGGCAAATCGTTTGTTACAAACACTGCAGCTGAATCTTTTCTCTCCTGTGTGGACTACCATGTGTGACCGTAAACTTCCACTCTGTGTATAAGATTTCTTACAAACTGAGCAACTGAAAGGTTTTTCTCCTGTGTGGATTCTCATGTGTTTCTGTAAACTTCCTCTCTGTGTACAAGATTTATTACAAACTAAACAGTTAAAAGGTTTCTCTTGTGTGTGGACTGCCATGTGTGACTGTAAACTTCCAATCTGTGAAAAAGATTTCTTACAGACTGAGCAGCTGAAAGATTTTTCTCCAGAATGAGTCATCATGTGTCTCTTCAGGTGGCCCCTTTCAGTGAAAGCTTTACCACAATCAGAGCAGCGGAAAGGCTTTTCTCCTGTGTGAGTTCTCATGTGGTTCTTCAGATGTGACTTGAAGCCAAATCTTTTCCCACACTCAGAGCAGCTGAATGGTTTCTTACATGTCCAATCAGCACTGTCATCAGTCTCAGGATCAGAAGAGTCTCCAGTCTGGTCTTCAGTCTCTGGTTGTAAAAGTGGATGTGGATGTGAGTTCCTGGCTGGTTCTGGTCCTCCACAGTCCTCTCCATCAGCTTCTGTTTCCATGTGTTGAGTTTGTCTCTGATGAAGCTGTGAGGACTGAGCTTCCTCTTCATCATCTTCACTCTTCACAGGGACAGGAGTGAATGGGAACTTGGTGATATCAGCCTCCTCCAGTCCTTGAAGCTGCTCTCCCTCCTGACTGCTCCACAGTTCCTCCTCTTTAATGTGTGGAGGGGGCTCTGGCACCTGCTGGTCCACACTGGAGCTACACCCCTGCTGCTCAGGGGGAACCTCTTCTTTAACCACCAACAGCTGCTCAACATCTGCAGGAAACAGAAAACACACAGAAAGAGACATTAACACAGACACAGAGAGACAGCATCAACAGCACAGTGTCTCCTTTCAAATCTCTTTACGTGGTAAAAAAGAATGGTATTTCATGTTTCTGCATTCTAACTTTCAGCCTGAGTGCTGTAAAGACTGACACTTATACCTGAGGCTTATCTTATTCTTATTTAATTTTCTGGTCTGGTTTGAATCCTACTTAAAGAGCAGGGACTACTTTGTGTCTATAGATAAACATCTGAGCGGACAAATATGAAATGCAGAGTTCCCCAAGGCTCCATTCTGGGGCCTCTTCTGTTTAACATCTAAATGCTTCTACTGGCTCAGCAAACAGAAGACCGTTGTACTGATTAGTTGTATATAAGCGTTAACGTTTGCTGTGTGATCACGTCAACACACAGTCACATGACTTCTCAAACCTGACAGAGGTTCTCCGCTCTCCTTCAAAACGTCACAATTACCTTCTGTTTCCATGTCTTGAGTTTGTCTCTGATGAAGCTGTGAGGACTGAGCTTCCTCTTCATCATCTTCACTCTTCACAGGGACAGGAGTGAATGGGAACTTGGTGATATCAGCCTCCTCCAGCCCTTGAAGCTGCTCTCCCTCCTGACTGCTCCACAGTTCCTCCTGTTCCTCTTTAATGTGTGGGGGGGGCTCTGGCTCCTGCTGGTCCACACTGGAGCTACACTCCTGCTGCTCCTCTTCACCAACAATCACTTGCAGAACATCTTGAGGTAAAGCTGAAACACAGTGTAAATATTTGTACAATTTAACATCTACAATTCCATTAAATGTGGCAAAATCCAACACTGAAAATTATTCAGCAACAATTTTAAGAAGACGGTTCCTCAAATTCAAGGATATGTTGATCTTGTTTGTCCTCAATGACTGTAGACTAAATATATCTGTTTTTTTTTAGTAGTTAACAAGCTTCTGTTGTTAGTCCGAAGGAGGCGTAGCTCTAAGACAAAGCCCACGGTTCACCATAAACCTGTTGAAGTTTCTAAAGGCTGCTTTACGTTGTATTCACACGTCCTGCATTGCTGCTTCGGAGTATATTCAACACCAGGGCCGGTTCTACCCTGCTATGTTAGGGTGGGCAGGTAGAAGAAATAGGTGGGCTGAATGCTTATTAGCTAAATGCAGGGTTTTCCCTGCTATTATACGGCTTAGGCGCAGCACCTTACTGTTATTGCGCACCGCATACGCATATAAATGTAAAAACAACGGGAAAGCATCTAGACAATGAGCCGACCGTTATCCTTCTACATCCAGGGAACCGACGCACGGGACGGGTGTCCACTCGTTGTCTTCAGCACACACATGCTGCATGATAGTTCACGTACACAGTGGCAGAAACAGTGTCTCACACACAAACACACAGGTGCGTTTGTTGAGGAGTATGAAGTAGCAGTAAAGTTATAGCTGTGGACGTAGCAGCACAGTCACAGTTTACAGTTTATCTGTTGGTGAATAAATGCTAAAACTCTAAAGACCCGAGGCAAGATCCCGTGTCTTGCTTACTAGCTGCTGGTTAACGTGATTGGGTCAGCGCCACGGAGCTAGTGACAACTTCAACACAGGCTCAATAACTTAAGGTGGACTGGCTTTAAGGTGGACCAGCTATTCTCATTTTAGTGACATGCTACTTCCTCCAAATTTTGCCTTAGTAATCTGTCCCTCACTGCAACTGACAACCACTAAATTGTATGCAAATAATTGCATGATGATGTCACTAATATGCAAATGAGAATATGACATCATGTGCACCTAAGCGCTCTAAAAACCCAGGGAAAACCCTGAATGCAAAGTAGTCTAATATATTATAGGTATCGCCATCTTATAGCTCATGTGTTTCAGCAAGATTTCTGCTCATTTCCAAAACTTTACGCACATCCAAAATATATCTCATCCCATCTGTATTCTCCAAGATTCAGAGATGAAATATTTTGAGAAAAATGTCATAATATTACAGTATAAAGTCACAATATTTCCAGAACAAAATCCACCTGCCCTTCAGTCTGATGTGCATTAGGCCGGGAACACAACGCATGCTGAAGAGCCGTGAAGCGTAGATTCGTGCCTGATCACACGCCTGGCTGCTGATACCAGACTTGCAGTTCTCCGTGCCGGTCACAAAGAGATCCCCCCCCCCCCTCTCTCTCTCTCTCTCTCTGTAAGTGTTTGTGTCTCTCTCTCCGTGTGCCTGCTGTAGACAGCTGAGAAGTCAAGAGAGCCAAAATCACCCTAAATCTGGATGTTTTACGTTGACATTTTTATTTCTGTAAAGCATCCGGCTGCACTGTGGCTTTCCTGTATGCGATTACCAGTCTGGCTCAACACAATCACTCGCGGCTTGCGGAAGAAATAAAGGAGACGGCGAAACGATTGCTGCAGCGTGTGGCCGCTCCGCATCTGATTGCAGCTGGTATGAACGGTAGGGGTGGGCGATATATATCATCTACTATAATATCGTGACTGTTTTGTTAACGATGTGCAAATTGACATTATCGAGAATTTAAATTACTTCGAAAAAAAAACACTTCAAAAACACATTAAAACTCTACACATTCACTAAATCAGAGGTGCGTGCAGCAGAAGCCCTTGGCTGCAGCAGGGCAAGACACATGATCGCTATTGGGCCTACGCGGTCACGTCATCTCTCACAGGCATGGTTACCGCATGGCCGCAACACCGGTTAACGTGGGTAGGCTAAACATTTGACAGGAGACAACATGCAGACACCCACAGCCTCGCAATCTACCTTGGATGACTTAGTTGCTAAACGTGGATCAACCTCACTTGCATGGAAGTGGTTTGGTTTTAACCCTTGTGTGGTCCTTTGGGTCCCAGTGACCCGAAGGACCACACAAGGATGATGTACTTCCGTTTACTTTGTTGAGAATTGCTCTCTAAACAAGGGTTAATACAGCACCTTAGTTCTTGTTTGTACAGCATTTTGGTCAGCTTAAACTGTGTTTAAATGTGTTCTAGAAATAAACTTTACTTACTTACTTTACAAGAAACAGGGTTTAGAGAGCAATTCTCAACAAAGTAAAGGGAAGTACATAATCCTTGTGTGGTCCTTCGGGTCACTGGGACCCGAAGGACCCCACAAGGGTTAAGAAGACAGATGTTGCACAAAAGACGGCACTCTACAAGGTGTGTCGGAAACAGCTCGACAACCAACTTGTTTCACCACATACGAACCAACTAGAGTACGGATCGGGCCGAATTTTTCTGTCCGAGGACGGCCCGCATCCGACAGAGCCGTGACCGAACCCGGCCCGAGCCCGACAGGTATTAAGAAATTTGTGTCCGAGCCCGACCCGAGCCCGACACAGTTAAAATCTAATTTTTTTCCTCATACTAATGACACATGTAGGCTACATTTGTTTGTGTGGAAAGCTTTTGTTAAGCAACTGTAGGAAGGCATTCGGAAATGTCAACAGATGAGCGCATCAGCGCACACGGGGCAACAAGCGCACGTTAATAAGCTGTTGCCTTATCGCGCTGATGTGACCGACCCCGACCATAATTTCTAAATATCTGTCCGAACCCGGCCCGGCCCGTTGGGTACCGTCGGGACCCGTCTGCCTCGGGTCAGGTATCCATGCCTTAGAACCAACCATAGCAAGGAATACCAAGAGTATGAAAAGCTTCGAGACTCTGCTGCCCAAGAAAAGAAAAGCCGACATCGACTAAGATACCTGCTGCACAACACACTAACAAACTTTAGCGGAGTCGTTTAGCAGAAAGGTGCCTAATGATAAGAAAAGCAACAGATGGCAAGACATTAGGGCTGAAACAATTCCTCGAGTAACTTGAATAATTCGATTACTAAAAATCCTCGATGCAAAATGATTTGCTTCGAAGCTTCGTTTAATCAATGTTACCAACGTTGTACCGCTCAAGGTGTTTCCGCACAGATGATTATTACCATCGCACACCGGGCTGACGCTGTTGGCGACACATGCCATGAAGACTGACGGTCATGGCGCAGATTACAAAATGAACAAAGAGAGCGTAAATAGTGAGGGGCTAAGAGAACAGACAGAGACAGGCTGGAGAAAATGACAGAAAGTGTCCAAAGTTTGGAATCAGTTCAAATGTAGTTAAAATCAAAAAACTCTGTACAGTGTGTCTACTGCTAAATCAAACTAGCTTACCACAATAATAGCACGACGTCAGTGCTTCAGCATCTCAACAGAAAACATTTGAGTCTAACTTAATCCTCCATTCCACGAAGAGGACCCGACAAAAGTAAATCAGGGTCGTATGGATGATGAAACTACACCAAACACAACAACTACCAAAATCAAAGACAAGAAAACATGTAGCGGTGACCACAATCTGATCTAAAGAGCCGACCTGTTGACTATCCCTTCGGAAAAACAGCTGATTGTTGTTGCGCACCATTTTCTCTCTCTCTTTCTTCACGGAGAAACAGCTGATCAGCGATCTACTAGCATAAGTGTAACAGAGCTGTGTAGCATTGTAATCAAATATATAAATATAAACGAAAAAAGGTTGAGTATAACTAATATTTACATATAGGCCTATATACAGATCAGTCTCAGGTTGAAACTTGTAGTTCTGAAACTTAAGTTGCACAATTTAAGGTCATGTTTATGCATGTTTAATGTATGCCTTAGTTTGAGGTTGTTATTGCATTTCAGAAAATGTTTTCTTTAAAAACAATGTAATATGGCACTTAATGTTTAGTTTTTTGTAGGCAATAAAAATTTATTTTTTTCCGAATATTAAACCAAACTATTGTATATTATTGCTCTTCAATAAAACGAAAGTATTTCTTATCCGATTACTCAATGGAATAGTCGGCAGAATACTCGATTACTAAAATAATCAATAGCTGTTGCCCTAGTTAAGACCTGTCACGCAAGCATGCAGCGGAGCAACCTAACGAACGCAATAACAATCCACACAACAGTCCCACTACAGACCGTCGAGAAAGACGGGTTCAGAGCAATGATTAAAACACTGGATTGCAGCACTTAATGGAATACGCCACCGTTTGTTGAAATAGGGTTATTCACCGTCTCCTCTATATTTATTTTATACGATATATTTTATTAATTTTAAACAAACAAACAAACCAACAAGCCCTGCTATTACCAACAGGGGGAAATCATTCACACACACAAATTGCGCACCACATGTTACATCACATAACCTACATTATTGTTTACAACAAAACACACATAAAAAAAAAAATTTAGTTTAGTTTATGACTTATTGGTGAAGACAAAATGTGGTCTCCCACCCTGCAGCAAACCAGCAAGATCACCAGGAAGGCAATCAAGAAAAGGTTGCCAGATATTATAAAACAAGTTGGTATTGCCCCTTAATGTGGCACTGAGGCGTTGCAGAGGAAAAACCTTAAATATTTCTCTGTACCACTGTGTGAACGAGGGAGGTTTTTCCTCAATCCACTGGAACAGAACACAACACCTTGCTAAAAGTAAGAGTTTACCCAGTAACAATAGTTGCCCTGCAGATAGAGACCTCTATATTTATATAGGTGGGCAAACGCATTTTTGTCTCAGTGCATGCATTTCCTTAGTCCGGCAGCCCCGCCGCTAGCTTAGCCTAGCGTAGTGAATGGAATCCTTTGTTGCCGTTAGCATGTCGTAAGTAAAAGTGACCCAACAACACCAAAAACAAAACCTAATTACTTCTTGTGGCCTGCGTATTCACGATTACAAATAGCAATGCAGATTAAGACTAGCCGATTTCCTAGGCAGATATTGATTTGGGACTGTATTGGGTGGAAGCACAGCCGAAGCAATGCTACTCGGGCACAGAGATATCGCGCGAGAGAGAGACGAAGAGGGTGACTTCTCAGACAGTCAAGATCCAGAAGCATACCTCTACAATTTGGAAATAGAACGACAGGAGGAGGAGGTGGCGATCGCTCAAAAGCCCGAGGACGTGAGGATGAGAGCCAACACGAACTGGAGGTGTGAGTGAGGGGGAATATGCCAACTGAAATGAGCGTGCCTGCAGTTGTGTCACAGCTACCGAGGATTTCTCGACGTTGATCCATCCTGCAGTCCTTGACTTTTTTTTCGGTGCGATAAAGTCAAGTGGAAAAAACACTGAATGGACCCAATAAACAGCTGTCCACAGAGTAAGTGATTATTGTAAACATGACGCATGGTTATTTTACGGGATAGATCGACCCTTATTAGACCTGTACTCACACAGAGTTGATGTGTGATATCTCTGTGCCTGAGTAGCAGTAGGGGTGGGCGATATGGACAAAAAAAAAAAATATCGATATTTTTAGAGATTTTGACGATGACGAGATCCTTTAAATATGTGTTTTTAAAAGTCTGAGTTACTTAATCACTGATGATAATAATATGCACAATGTTGAATGAAAACAGTTCTTATTTATTTTCTTTAAAATGTAAGTATTCAAATAAAAACAATTCAAAGAGATAAAATACTAATACTATACTAATTGAACTAGTGTAGGAACATTGAACTCTGAGTCAACATTCAGTTGTTCACCTCTGCTGTAATGTCAATTGTGCAGCATACAAGCAAGATGAAATCATAACAATAAACGAAGGGCTCTGTTCTGTAACATATTGCACACAACCATGTCCTTATTGGAAGCAGTCCTGGGGCTGGGACAGGGCAGTGTCAGGCCAGGTGAGCAATACTGGGCAACGATCCTGCTGTTGGTAATCCATTCATTATGCACAAAAACGCAGTCCTCCGCCTCTGGTCTTGCCGGAGTTCTTGTCTCGATCCTGCCGGTAGCTAGCTAGCTCGGCCTGCTAGCTAGCTCGGCCTGCTAGCTGCTGACAACAGCGCACGGAGCGCCCAGTCAGGCTATGTCCTCCGGGATGTTATGAGCCGCCTGGAAGGCTCTCGTAATGGCTGTGTTGTATCGTAGTCCTGTATTGATTAGTTCAGTGTGGCTGTACTTGTATAAATATACACCAACAGGAGAGCTAGTAGCCACTGCAAAATCGCACGCCGCCATCTTTGTTGACATTAGTGAATGTATAGCGTTCCAATGCGTGTTTTGTAGTAATTTAAATACTCGATCATTTCAATTTGCACATTGTTAACACAACAATGACGTTATTATCGTAAACGATATATATATAGCCCACCCCTAGCGACTGGTGAGTGTTAATTTCGGACCCTGCATATTTCTTTGTGGCCTACCTGCGCTCA
Source organism: Perca fluviatilis (assembly GCF_010015445.1). NCBI lineage: Eukaryota > Metazoa > Chordata > Actinopteri > Perciformes > Percidae > Perca > Perca fluviatilis. The sequence continues at coordinate 38,001,439 of NC_053124.1, forward strand.
GTGGATTACTATGGCAATGTACAACTGTCTTTCCTCATGGCCAGATCATGCACAGTCCCAACAAGAAGTTATCTATTTTCCCGATTAGAACTGTCGCAGCGCTAACTGGGGCTCAGCACACACACCACACACAGAGACAGAGATACACCACACACACACACACACACACACACACACACACACACACACACACACACACACACACACACACACACACACACACACACACACAGATGTATTTTTCATAGATGTTATTTTGAACGTTAACATGTTCCACCAAAACAAGTTCCTTCACAAGGCTATTTTGCAGAGGCACCGTGGCTCCATCCGGCGCTTAGCACCGCCCAAAAGTTTTGTTTGGTTTAAAGAAATACCAATAAACCAGAGCAAATTTTTCTCCCATCCAGGAATGCTGTGTGGACTAGCCAGACCTTCCTCCGCAGCGCTGTGGAGGAAGGTCTGGACATGCGAGACTAGTGTGAAAGGACCCATACTCCTAAAATAAAATAAACCAGGTTATCTTGAACTTTTATGCTCTTGACTTCTGCAGATTTTTTCCCCTTTATTTCCTCTAAAAACTCTGTTAACGTTGTTCCTACCTTCCTCTTCATCATCTTCACTCTTCACAGGGACAGGAGTGAATGGGAACTTGGTGATATCAGCCTCCTCCATCCCTTGAAGCTGCTCTCCCTCCTGACTGCTCCACAGTTCCTCCTTTTCCTCTTTAATGTGTGGGGGGGGCTCTGGCTCCTGCTGGTCCACACTGGAGCTACACTCCTGCTGCTCCTCTTTAACAACAATCTGAATTTTGTCATCTGGAGGCAAAGCTGAAACACAGACACAAGTTAAAGCAACACTATGTACGTTTTCCCACTTTGGTCCCCCTACAGGTTGTCTCATTGGAACTACAGCTGCGCAACCGAAGAGAGAAAAGTTACATAGTGTTGCTTTAATGTCAGCTGAAGCTTAGAGATTGCAGGGTTTCCCTACATGAAGTCAGTGCTACAAGCTAACTGGAGATTTTAAAATATTACTACGTCTAAGTACCGGTTAAGATGACTTGAATTGTCATTATGTTTTTGTATATTTGTTCTTGTTATAGACACACACAATGCACGCGCACACACACAGACATACATATCGAGACACGCACACAGAGACACGCACGCACACACAGAGACAAGGACGCACACGCGCGCACCACACACACACACACACTCTCTCTAAGCCTCAGTGGTTACAATATTGTGCTGTTGTGTTCCAAGGTGAACATCACTACTATGTAACCATCACCTATACAGTCCTAAGGGAACACCTATTAAATAAGAACCTTTGTTTATCTAGAAAACAGCCCCGAAATCACCATCACCAAACCCACCAGACTCCATGTAAATATTCAGGACTTTTAGCGTGTATAGAGCCAGCATATCTCCACATATAAATCAGTGAATTAAGGGTTAATTTCAACCAAACCAGAGTGGTGATTGTTGGAACAGTGGAAAGATGAACCAAGACGGCTTTTGATAGTTTTATTGTGTTTCTGTCCACTTTGAATACAGTGTGTTTTACGATGATAAAAGTACTGATTATTTACATGGAGTCTGGTGGGTTTGGCGAAGGCCTGTTAAAGAGCGAAGATTACAATAGATCTTATGAACAAATGATTATTTCCATACGTCCTATCGTTGCTGAGAGAAGAGATCCCAGGAAGGAGAGAAAGATCAACTGAAGGTTTAATGACCAAACCTGCTCTGTGTAACCGAAGCTGAGGGTTGTAAACAGCGTCCAGTAGCTCCCGTTGTCGCTCGTTCTCCTCTTTTGAACGACAAAGTTCCTCCTCGTACTCTGCTATCGTTCTTTCAAACAGCCCAAATATCTCTTCAGCAGCCGCAGTTAGTCGCTGCTCCACCAACGCTCTCAGCATCTGGACTTTACACATTTTACCTCTTTTTCAACACAGCAAAGACACTCTGCTAACACTCCTTTCTGCTAGACGCCATCTTATTCAAAGTGTGAAGTTAGCCGCAGTAAATACTCCAACGTCCGGTGCAGATCAGTTGCTGAGCTTCAAAATAAATGTCCGGAAGTGTTCCAGTTGCTAAGCTTCAAAGTAAAAGTGTCCAAGACTTCCTCAGAAATACACACAAAGAAGATTAACGATTAAAATACACTTTGGAAGAAAGACAAATACTTTATTATATTTTCAGAGCTCTGAAAAAAAGTTTTAATATAATAAATGTACATTTTATTAAATTATCTAATTATTATTAATTATTATTAATTAATTATTATTATTAATTATCTGACATTACAAAGACAAAGAGGGACTCAAGATTTCACAATTTGTAATTGCTCACAGGGTTTGTCCAGCCAATACCAGGAGATAAAACCCTCCCAGAGTCACTGCAGTACCTCTGAAACGCTTTTAACCCTTGTTGGGTTTAGAGTGGATTTGGGTACCGAAACTCTGTACTTTTTAGGGTACCAGCCAGATTGTTGTCCATCTTTAGTCTTATTTGATTTATTCTTAGTTATTTTCTCAACTGACTGCCCCAGAGACAGAATGCTGATTTTGAACATGTCTTTAAAACACAGGCAGCGGAAAGTGATTGCGCCATTGACCAACAAAAACCTGTTCTAAAGTCAAAAACACATTTCGTTGTTATTTTAACAGCACATTAGTAAAATGCTCCTAGAATTGGCTTCAGAACAGGTTCATTAAGTTTTGAGTGTGTCCTAAACTACAAAGATTAAAACTGCTGCAATAATTCTGTTCATACATCTCTTCTTCATGGAGAACTAAACCCAGTTTTCTCCTTTCTATGTAAAAATATATTCTCAAGTTTATCCGTAGATTTGAAAACTTTTGAACGTGTCAAATACACAAAACGTTCAAATACTGGATCTCTGTCTTTGAACGCACCGACAGGGTGAGTGACTGTGTCCAGATGTTAAGTTTAACATGAAAGAAGACATATGAAGATGTGAACTTACGTCTTTCTCTCCGTCAGCTGATCCTCCGTCAGCTCAGCGTGGCCCAACAGCTGCAGCCGGACGCCAGTTATACGGCGGCCAGATGTGCTGTGGAAATACAACTCAATCAATAAAAAAAAAATTACCTGGAAACAGCTGAAAAACAGCCGTGTGAATGCAGATTCCTACAGCCTTATATAAGTGCACCTGTGTAATTTTGGTACAAAGAAAAAACAAAGTAAAGAATTATATACAAAAGCAATAATAGTTGTTTTACTCTTGTAAAAGTAGCTATACAACAGTGTATAAATACTCTGTTTCAAGTCTTGCTTGAAAATTAAGTAAAAGTACAAAGGTATCAGCATCAAAATATGTTTAAAGTACTCAAAGTAAAGGTCCTGATTCCACAGAATAACCTATATGATATTATACTATTCTAATGCTTGATTCATTCATGTTTTGAGAACTTTAACGTTGCAGCTGGTAAAGGTGTAGCTCATTTTAATGACTTTATAGTCTGCTGGGTAACTTTCTGTGTGTGATTTTAAAGAAGCTGATGTGACAGAAACACTGTGGTCCAATTCTGATTTAATAAAATGTTATCTGACCCATATATCAGCTTGTACACAGTCTCCAGTTGTTTTAATTATGACTTAAAATGCTCTACATGCAATCTGTTGCTGATTTTAATTAACAACAGACTGTAGATGATCCATAATCAGAACAAATTTAGTCTCTCTGTCTTCTAAACGTAACAACAGGGGGTTTGTACAGAATAAGCCTTTAAATCAGACAAATAACAGTTAAAATCCCTCCAATTCAAAATCAATAAAAAGTTTATATAAAACATCATCACGTTGAGTCGATTCTGAACCAATCAGCTGTTAGATCAGCCCAGGGCAGGGCTGGACTGGGACAAAAAATTAGCCCTGGCATTTTTGGCCCAGGCGGCCCACACCCACCGTGATTGGTCAGACCCATTCCCTGCAGACAGTCCTCTTAAAATATGCGTGCATTCTATGATATGAGTTGCCTAGTGTTCAGCGTTCATGTGATCGTTTGGATCCTTTAAGAGGGGACTCAAGACTTATCTGTTGATCTTACACTTAAATAATTATTTCATTCTTAGAGTTATGATTTGTATATTTATGGTATTTTTATTATTGATATTTTATATTGTATTGACATTATTGTTATTATTACTATTTTGCTTAATATTGGCTTAGTAACTTTAAAAACTGTTTACTGTTAATTTTAACTATTGTAAGATTCATATTTTGTCGCTTTGGACACAAGTGTCTGCTAAATACAATAACCATAACTATGACCCTTCCTAAAAGCTACAATAAAGCTGAGAGTAGTATATGCCCTGGAAAAGAGCACCGATACAAGAGAAGCTAATTAAGCCATTCAAGGAACACTGATGCCTGATTTTATAGATCATACAGACTTTTCAGCTACCCAACCTAACCGCTAGCATTTTCAATGTAAGCTTAAGCAGTTAGGTTACCTGATAATGTTACAGCCAAACTGCGGTTTGCACACACACACGAACACACACACGAACACACACACACACACACACACACACACACACACACACACACTTCCTTACCACATTGTCATCTACTCTCTCTTCCATCTTGTCCTCACTCGCTCCCATGGCCCTGACACGGTTACTCTCCTCTACTTCAGGTAATGCTGATGTTGAAGCAGCTACTACAGCCCCAAACGTCCGAAAATTTGGCACCTTTTGAGGAATCCGCCTGTAGATTCTTAATCTTTTTCTCCTCTAATTTCTCTGCACCTCCCTTGCACTTGGTGGTCGTTTGTCCATGATAACGTGAATGCTAAACTTCCAGCATAACTATTACAGCTCACGTCTCAGGGCCGGGAGGCGTGGCCAGAGTGGGATTCGTAAATTTGCGGCCCGGAGTGGGGAAGGGGGTTCCTGGATTTGATTGGGTCAGGCCAGTGCCAATAAAGAAAATTAACCAATGGGCCGCTGTGAGTTCTTTATGGGCCGGCCCGGCCAAAAAAATAAAAAAGGCCTATTTATATCGGCGATTCGGCCCAAAAGTGCTTCGGCCCACTGGGAAAATGCCCGGTATGCCAGATGGCCAGTCCAGCCCTGGCCCAGGGTCCGCCTGGGTCTTGGTCGGTGAAAAGCAACTGTGCTGCCTGCGTCTCAAACCTGCGGCCGCCTTGGTCTCGTGAGATTATCGTTGCCCACGTGTGCATGGCGTCAGAGCAAGTCGGGATCAAGTCGGACACAAATCTAACCGCCTGCTTCGGGCGGTGATCGCCGGTGATCGATTCTGCGCAGACCTGGCTCATCTCAAATGAGCCTATTGTGATAAAAATCGTTATCAGAAAAGCTCAGACAAGAGTACCTGAACAAGATGTGGTCTTGTCCAAGAAATGTCAAGACGCATGTGCTTTTGCATGTCTTTTGGCTCGCAGAAGTATATTACTTGATTGGAAGTCAAGTAAACCACCCTTAGTTTCACTATGGCTTAGTGATGTGATGCTATTTTTAAAACTGGAGAAAATTAAATATTTTCTTAGAGGTTCCACCAAACGTTTTTATTCTGTATGGACCCCAATGATTTCTTATTTTGAAAAGAATGCAACTCTTCCCCCAAACTAAAAATAATTAAAAATAATTATTGATATCAAAAGACCTTAATACATTCGATCGGATGAGGTAATCCGACACATTTGGCTAACAATGTTGTCAATTATTTTCTCACTGTTTGCAACATAAGAACTTTGTTCTTTCTTTTTTCCTTTTTTTTTTTTTTCTTCTCTGTTCAGTGGGTGGGTTGTGGGAAAGTGGAAAAAACTGTAAAAACAAGGAGTATTGTTAAACTTGTTCTGTATGTGATGCATCACTCTGTTCTTCCTTCAATAAAAATATATAAAAAAAAAAAAAAAAAAAAAAGCTCAGACAAAATCAACTCACCACGTTGAAACATCTGGATGGCGTGTCCAGCGGGAGCTGTGGCGTACTTTTTTTTTGTGGGGGGATTAACAATTTTTTTTAACAATATACAAAACATACAACTCGCACCTTCCTACACGCCGCTGTGGAGGAAGGTCTGGCTAGTCCACACAGCATTCCTGGATGGCAGAAAAACGTGCTGTAGTTTATTGGCATTTCTTTACACCAATCACAGGTCGGATGGAGTCACGGTGCCTCTACAGAATAGTCTCAGGAAGGAACTTGTTTTGGTGGAACGTGTACGTTCAAAAGTTGTTGTTTTTCTCGTTTCCCTAACCCTCTTCCGTAAAAGACAACAAAAAAGTGCCAAAAATGTAGAAAAAAACCTGCAAAAATGCAAGAAAAAGTGCCAAAAACACTGAAACCACGACAAAAACCTTAAAAAGCAACAAAAACTGGTCTGTATTAGTGTTCATGCATGTAAAATAGTCAGCAAATAGCTGGAAAAAAAATCCTTTTAAACTGTTGAACTAAACTAAATTAAATAACTTCTTATTGTATGTCAAGTAATGCATTCACACAAGTATATAAACATATTTTACTATGTGGTGGGACTGCATTAGCTGAAAAACGTGCAACATTGTGATAAATATCGTTATCCAGAGATCCAAGGACATTTTAGGGCTGCACAATATAGTTTTTCTATTGTCATCGCGATATCAACTGATGCAAAAAAAACACATTGTGAAAGGCTGCACATCGCATTTTTTTGTGTTAGTTGAAAGAAGATATCTTTAGAAAACTGCATTTTAAAAGTGCAGCTTTCATTCTTTTTTTAGTGCTGCCTTTTATATTCAATTCAATGTTCAATTAGTTCAATAAAATCAATTTGGAAATGATTTCCTTTCATTAGTTTTAAACTCAAACAGTTTGTTGTATTTTAGCAGAATACTGAAAGCAGCAGAACTGAAAAAAAACTTTAATATCTGATTATATATCACAAGTTATATCGTCATCAAGATATTCAACGATCTCATATTTCTCACTATCGTTCAGACCTAGAAGATTTTGGTTAGATTATACCGCCCCACACACACAATCAACCTCGATTTAAACACCGACCATGACGACAGCAGCTTAGTTTAATTTAGTTTATTTGCACAAAGAAGTAAATCAACATACAATGGATTTAAATAGTTATTTCAGTGCTGCAGAGGAAGCAGGAAGAAAAAAATTATAATTCCTCTTAGAAAAAATAAAATAAGCCAGCATCATCCAACCACTGACAAGCTATTCTTGCTATGCCAGACCTGATAATTCCTCTCCGAGAGAGATAAGACTGATTACAGCCAAAAGTGATTCACAGGGCATGGTATCCACTCTGGATCAGTATATAAGGGAAGCCTCACACCAGACACTTCCACTAGACAGAGTATAGAGGAGGGATTTCCCAGGGCTAGAGCTGGATTTCGACTGGAGCAATGTATGGGATAATGTCAAATTGGCTTCTAGGAATCCAGACCACCAGCACGATCCACTATAATTTTGTCCATAGGACTTATTTGACCCCTCGTAGGCTGTGCCTGATGAAAATGAAAATCATGGTGATGCTTCATGCACACTGTGTTCGCTAAAGACCATGGGCACATTTCTTCATATGTTTTCGGAGTGTCCCCCTGTTGCATGGTTCTGGCAAAATGTTGCCTCAGAACGGACGACCTTCGTATCTGGGACAGTCTCCGCGACAATACCAGTTTTCCTGCTGAATGACACTTCTTCATTCCAAATTTCTAAATGTCAGAAAAGGATAGTCCTTGCCGGGCTCACAGCTGCAAAGAAAATAGTGCCGGTGCACCATTAAGCAATGGCTTCTGACCTTTCTTGACATAGTTTATATGGAACTTTCAACAGCCTGCATCAATGGTGCTAGACAGGTGAATGTGGATATGTGGCTTTTAACGGCAGAGACATTAAATGGACGACTGCGATTACAGATGCCAGCCCACGTGGTCCTGGGGAGGGTTGGTTATTGTTTTGAGTATACAGTTCTTATTTCATTTCAATTCATTAATGTAATTTTTATTTCATTTTATTTCATTTATGTATTTATTTTATTTTTATTTGTGTGTGTGTGTGGGGGGGGGTGTTACATGTATGTTCTGAGACTCTGCCTCTCTGTTCTCAGTTTGACCAACACGTTTATGTCTTTTGAGCGTCGTACGAAATCCTTGGTCTGCAGCTGTATGGTTTCTCTCCTGTGTGGATTCTCATGGGATTCTGCAGATGTGCCATAAAGCCAAATCTTCTTCCGCACTCAGAGCTGCTGTAAGTTTTCAGCCCTGCGTGAGTAATAAAAGAATACAGCGTTCACAGCGTTCCAACCTGGCTGAGATTATCTGGCTGCTCCTGGTCCACACTTGGGCGCCACTCCTGCTGCTTTCTGATGTCACTAACACAGGAAGTAGACAGTTCCTCTCCTGTGTGTTGTTTCATGTGTCTATTTAAATTTCCACTCTGTGTAAAAGATTCCTTACAGACCGAGCAGCTGGAAGGTTTCTCTCCTGTATGAGTTCTTCAGATGGTGCTTGTAGGAAAATCTTTTTTCACACTAGGAGCAGTTGAATGGTGTCTCCCCTGTGTGGATTATCATGTGCGACTGTAAACTTTCATTCTGTGCAAACAATTTCCTACAAACTAAGCAGCTGAAAGGTTTTTCTCCTGTGTGAGTCATCATGTGTCTCTTCAGATGGTGCTTACGGCCAAATGTTTTCCCACACTCAGAGCAGCTGAATGTTTTCTTACATGTTGAATCATGTTTCAGAGAGTTCAAAACTGACTGAGGTTCTCTGGTCTCCTTCCAATCAGCACTGTCATTAGTCTCAGGTTCAGAACAGTCTCCAGTCTGGTCTTCAGTCTCTGGTTGTAAAAGTGGATGTGAGTTCCTGACTGGTTCTGGTCCTCCACAGTCCTCTCCATCAGCTTCTGTTTCCATCGGACCAACACATTTATGTGTTTTGACACGAGAACGCCAGGCAAATCTTTTGTTACAAACACTGCAGCTGAATCTTCTTTCTCCTGTGTGGACTGCCATGTGTGACCGTAAACTTCCACTCTGTGTAAAAGTTGCATTACACACAGAGCAGCTGAAAGGTTTTTCTCCTGTGTGAGTTCTCATGTGTCTCTTTAAATTTCCACTGTGTGTAAAATATTTCTTACAGAGTGAACAGCTGAAAGATTTTTCTCTAGAATGAGTCATCATGTGTGTTTTCAGGTGTCCACGTTCAGTGAAAGCTCTACCACACTCAGAGCAGCTGAAAGGTTTTTCTCCTGTGTGGATTCTCATGTGTTTTTGTAAATGTCCACTCTGTGTAAAAAGTTTATTACAAACTAAGCAGCTAAAAGGTTTCTCTCCTATGTGAGTTTTCATATGTTTCTTCAGATGTGACTTGAAGCCACATCTCCTCCCACACTCAGAACAGCTGAATGTTTTCTTACATCTTGAATCATGTTTCAGAGAGTTTAAAGCTGACTGAGGTTCTCTGGTCTCCTTCCAATCAGCGCTGTCATCATTCTCAGGTTCAGAAGAGTCTCCAGTCTGGTCTTCAGTCTCTGGTTGTAAAAGTGGATGTGAGTTCCTGACTGGTTCTGGGCCTCCACAGTCCTCTCCATCAGATTCTGTTTCCATGTGTTGAGTTTGTCTCTGATGAAGCTGTGAGGACTGAGCTTCCTCTTCATCATATTCAATCTTCACAGGGACAGGAATGAATGGGAACTTGGTGATATCAGCCTCCTCCAGCCCTTGAAGCTGCTCTCCCTCCTGACTGCTCCACAGTTCCTCCTGTTCCTCTTTAATGTGTGGGGGGGGCTCTGGCTCCTGCTGGTCCACACTGGAGCTACACTCCTGCTGCTCCTCTTCACCAACAATCACTTTAAGAACGTCTGGAGGTAAAGCTGAAACAAAGACAGACAGCCGTTAATTGGAGTCTCAACAATACTTTGCTAATTAGCTGATTTCACTGTGATAAGGACGCAGGTTCATAATGAAATCATCTGATTTATCCTGGGTGGTGATGGCGCAGTGGATATGACACATGCCTTTGGTGTGGGAGATCCGGGTTCAATTCCCACTGCGATACATCAACCAATGTGCAAGACACTTAACCCCTAGTTGCTCCAGAGGACATTGCTGACATTTAGCAATTGTAAGTCGCTTTGGATAAAAGCATCAGCTAAATGTAATGGGTCCCCAAAGTGTACCAAACTGAGCTGTTACACTACCACCCTTAAATACCACCCTCCACTCTGCTGAAATGAAAGAATGAACATGAAAAACAACAACTATGTAATTACACTCAGAGCAGATTTAGGCAGATATGCCGACTTTGAGATTTTGATAAATTCCCCCAGAAGCAGAGAGTTTCATATTCAGGCTGTTAAATAGGGCTTTGACTCCAAACTTTGTTATTCGAATATAATTAGAATATTAAAAAAAATAATGATATTCGAACGAATATTAGGCAGCCCTTAATATTTGAACCTGTTATGGGCATTATTTTTTGTAAATGCGTTTGCTTGTAAACGTTGTTTTCAATTCAGATTCCGAGGCTTTTTCACGCATCTCAAAATGTAACTACACGTCACGGCGACGCACGCCTCTGGGCCGTGGCTTGCATTTCCCCCCCCGACTCATTTCCTGGTTCTCCTTCTCCATAAACAACATGAGATCAAGGAGAGGGTTAACTTCTCCTGCTCCAGATCTCCCACCGTGGTCAGAAAGAACAGGGGAGACACTTTGTTCCTCTCACTATGACTCTAGAGTCTCTACTCACTCTGAAGCTACCGGTAATCACAGTCACTCTCTCACTCTAACACACACTCCCCACACACCCACACACACACACCCACACCAGCGCACAAGTATAAACATCAGTGGTCAGTGCGTAGGATCCTTACTATAAGTGTACGTACGGCCAAAAGCCCAAATTGGCGTACGCCAAATAAAAGTCAGATTTATAAAGCCGTGTGTACGCACACCTGTAAGCAATGTTCCCTTTATAAATCACAGATTGACTACAAGTGTGCGTACGTGGATCAGCCTCTTATCCCGCCCTGTACACACCCATTTTTAACCATAAATAGTCAATGCAAAGCACCTCGTGAATGCTGATCAGTATGTTAATGACCCTGGCAGTTGTTCTTTCTTTATACCGAATCATGACAACTGGCGGAGAAAAAGCAAAAAAACTCTCAGACGATCGGGAATTGCTGCCAATTGAATTATAATTTCGGCCTGTTGTCGCACAGCGTATGGAAACCGGATCTATAGACTACCTTTATTAATAAAATCTTCCAAAACGGCAAGCATTACGGCCCTCGGGGACAGCTTCGATATACCAGACGTATATAATAAGATTTAACAGAACTATATATTATATCCAAACAAGCCTTAGTGATAAAGTTGAAGATTATATATAATATTTATTTTAAAAAACACTTAGCTGTCAGCCATTTCCCTCTGGAAACAGCTGTTTTCATCCAGAGTGGCGAGGACCTGTATTTGGACCGGGATGGCACGGTGGCGCGTTGCCCTCTCTACTGGACCCAATTCAGTACATAGATCCAAGAGCGCAGCTGTATTACTATTACAGCTATATTAGGGAATTTAAATCGGCATATGAGCTAGTCATCGTCATGGTCCCTGAAGTCTCTTTCTCTCCTGATTCTTCCATTAGCGGAGTATTTATGTTTACAACAATTTGTGATTGTTAACACCTTGCTAAAATCACAGCATCAGTGGTATCCCCCACCCCGAGATACAATTTGAAGACGAAATGTAATAAGCAAACACACTTTTCTTCATGCAGGTTTGGTCATGAACAGTATTAAAGTTCGGACCGATAACGAGGACATTAAGTGTAACGATTGCGCAAGAGTTTAACGGCTGTATTTCCAGTATGTATTGAGTTGATGTAAATTCATTCTTTTGTTTATTTTATCCGATCCATTGATTAAAACGAAAAAATAATCGACAGATTAATCGATTATTAAAATAATCATTAGTTGCAGCCCTAATATTAACACTTTTAATAACTGTGCTGTTCTTCTGAAAAATTGTCTGCCTATTGACATTGACTGATAAACTGCCCTCTGCTGGACAGAACATATTACAACTTAAGTTTGATAAAAATATAGGTCTTACTGAAGGCATTTAATGGTCAAAATATTATTAGTAAATATTTGAATATCAATATTAATAAACAAACAAACTTCGAATATGATTTTTGGGCAAAAGTCAAAGCCCTACTGTGAAACAGGTTGCTGGGAGTCAACTTTGTAGTAGCCGCTTATAAAAATGAAATCTTTGTTTTGCTCGATTTGCTAAATTCTACAATGGCTAAGACATTATTTTGCTGACTTTTTTAGGGCATTAGGTCGACCAAGCTGTAAGTGAGAAGACTATATGAGACATGCGATAACATGTTAATAAACTATACATGTCTGGTTCTTGATGCGATTCTCATTTCCTGTGTGACACCCCTGGCTTAGAGTAGGGCTGCTCGATTATGGAAAAAAACATAATCACGATTATTTCGGTCAATATTGAAATCACAATAATTTGACACGATTACTCGTTAAATTCTGGAAAGATGTTGCAATTATTGAACTTAAAAAACAGCGGAAAAAGTTAAATAAATCAACAGTAAAAAAATAAATAAAACATCTGTGAAATTTGCCTTAATACTTTTCCTATTTAAACTTTTTTTTTTTTCATTCAGAACACGAAAGAAAATTAGAGTTTACTTTGAAAAACGTAATGAGCTAAATAATAGTTTTTCTCGATTATTCAGTTGTTGTGATCGTTGGGAGCCGAAATCATAATCACGATTACATTTTGATTAATTGCACAGCCCTAGCTTAGAGTATGGGTCAACTACCGCTGACATCTGGACGAGCCACAACACAAGCTTTTTAGGCATGACTGTCATGAACAAGCTCAAATGCAAGACAAAAGAAAGGACACCACACCGAATTAAGGATTAAATTTAGGGCTGCAACTAACGATTATTCTAATAATCGATTAATCTGTCGATTATTTTTTCGATTAATCAATGAATCGGATAAAAAAAAAAAAAAAAGCATTAATTTACATCAACTCAATACATACTTACATACATACTTGTTGTTTTAGTTAATAGTTGAGTAAAGGTAAGTAACCCAAAGAGCAGATACAGACAAGACACACACACACACACACACACACACACACACACACACACACACACACACACACACACACACACACACACACACGTTCATTTGAAGCTTATTCATTAAATTATTACCATCATTGTAGTAAGTGCAAGGTGAGTTCATGTATACACCCCATTTAAACACAGCTTAAGATGACCAAGTGCTATAAAAGAACTTTAAAATGAAATTAAAAAAGTACAACACACACAAATTTTGTCAACAATAACTGATACGGGACAAAGCACAGAATATATAAATGATAACAGATTGAAAAATTAATGGGCCAAAAAAGGCGAAAGAATAAAAACGTGTCTTTAGTCTTGCCAGCTATACCACCCCTGCTTTACTACTGTTATTAACGAGCTAACGCTAGCTTGTCATGCTAGTCAGCTGGATAACGAGTAAACACCACAGCAGCACCACAAGAGCTACTGGAGGGACGCTACGTTTGTCAGTACCCGATCCGTTCCACCTGCACAATCCGTTCTGCACATGTACAAGATGACACGTATGCCATGACGTAGGCGCAGATGATAATGCTGCGTTCATTCCACCACCACCTCGGAATAACGGCACCGCTTCCACCTGCACGATCCGTTCTGCGCATGCGCAAGATGTTCACACGCTAGCCTCCAGCTAACGTTAGTTAGCTAATAGCTAATTCGGCGGACCGCTAGGTGATTATAGCGGTAACTAACGGTTAATTCGGCGGACCGCTAGGTGATTATAGCGGTCTGCCGTTAGCCTCCCCCAGGAAGCTAACGTTAGTTTAGCTAACGGTTAATTCGGCGGACCGCTAGGTGATTATAGCGGTCTGCCGTTAGCCTCCACCGGGAAGCTAACGTTAGTTTTGCTAACGGTTAATTTGGCTAACCGCTAGCTGAGACAGCATGTAAACTTTAAAAGACCCTCAAAATAAAACTTGAAAATAAACGTTAACATATATAACAGCTGTTACGTCAGCTCTACTTTACTTGTGCTCATTTAAAATACAATCACTCAATACTTGTCTTTATTGTTATTACTGTAAAGTCTTAATGTAGCCTGCTTTTCCCATTATGTTTGACTTAACGTTATTTCAGACTGAATGGCATGAACGCAGCGTTATCATCTGCGCCTACGTCATGGCATACGTGTCATCTTGCACATGCGCAGAACGGATTGTGCAGGTGGAACGGATCGGGTACTGACAACGTTCCTCACTTCAAAACGGAACAGAAGTAGGATAGTGTAGTGACTTCACCGTGCTGTTGAACTCCCTTCCTCAACAGGTTTACGTTTTAGGTGCTGACTCATCACCGTGGTGCGCCCGTGCCATGCCACGTCACTTTGTATGTATTTCGTGTGAAATGCTCCCACGCTTTGGATGACTTAGCCTAGGTCGTACTGATTTCTCTGCCTCCACCGTGTGTTTCAGAACAACGTTACGGCTCTCTCCGTATTTCCTCTACCCCCGCTCTGCTCTTTTTTCTTTTCTTTCGCTCAACTCAACTTTTTTTTTTTTTATCTCCACGACTGAGTGCCGTAATAGTTGCACGACTCGATAATGAAATTCGTTGCCAACTTTTTTTAATAATCAAATTTTATCGATTCGTTGTTGCAGCTCTAATTAAATTAACCCTTGTGTTGTCCTTCGGGTCCCAGTGACCCGAAGGACAACACAAGGATTATGTACTTCCCTTTACTTTGTTGAGAATTGCTCTCTAAACCCTGTTTCTTGTAAAGTAAGTAAGTAAAGTTTATTTCTAGAACACATTTAAACACAGTTTAAGCTGACCAAAAGGCTGTACAAACAAGAACTAAGGTGCTGTATTAACCCTTGTTTAGAGAGCAATTCTCAACAAAGTAAACGGAAGTACATAATCCTTGTGTTGTCCTTCGGGTCACTGGGACCCGAAGGACAACACAAGGGTTAAAGCCTATTTATTGAACCCATAATAAATCTTACTGAAAACTAGTGACTGACCGATTATCGGCCCTGTTTTTTTTGGCAGTTTGCAGATGATCTGTATCTGCGTTTTATTTGCCTGATAACCGATAAAGTTAATGAATTAAAAAGTGTTCTACGTTGGCTCGGCTACAGCTCTGTGTCTGTCCCTCTGCTCCGGCTGACTTAATGTCCCGCCCACAACACCGTCTGATTGGCCAGATGTTGTACGGGTAAGAGCCAATCAACAGTCAACTCCGCAGCTAACAGCCAATCAACACTCCTCAACCTCACAGCAGCGGACATGCAGCAGAAGCGTCTCCTTCTCCGTGCACTTCCTCGCACTAAGCTTCAAAAGGTAAGGCTGCAGGAATTTCCAAAAGTTAAAAACATTATAATCTTTCACACTAAAGTTCCAAAAACACCCCCAACCCTGTGATCTTTTCTATAATGACAAGCCTGCCAGGTTATATCACCATGCTCCACAGATCTGGAACTAACTTCTGGATAACTGTAGGTCGGCACCTACTCTCAGCTCTTTTAAATAAGGCTGAAGACCTTTCTTTTGGACATTTTTTAACTCATTGTACTGCATTGTAAATTTATTTCTGTATTCTATTTGTTTTTAGTTTTGTATTAATTTTTTTAAATTCTGTATTAATTTCTAACTGTGTTTTAATGTTTTATGTAAAGCACTGCAGATGGATCAAAAGAAACAACAAAGTGCAGTATGGGAGTATTTTCAAAAAAAAACTACACCAGAGACAGCAGTCTGCAACACGTGCAAACAAACTGTTATCATGGCAGGAAAAAGCGATTTATAATTTTATATTACTGTGTATTATGTTGAAAGTTTTATTAAATAATTGCTTAAAGCATTTAAACAAAGTTTTGTTTTGGAGTTTGTAAAATCTTAATTTTGACTTAAAGATTTTCATTTTCACTGTAAATGCATATCGGTTCTAATATATCGGTTATGGGTTTCATCTATCTATAATTTCAGGAACGTCTTTCTGTGTGTGTGTGTGTGTGTGTGTGTGTGTGTGTGTGTGTGTGTGTGTGTGTGTGTGTGTGTGTGGGTATAAGCGCATATCTCTTGAACCGTTAGTCCGATGTATTTCAAACATGACAGGTGTCTTGCCACGGACACGAGTAAGTGCAGTGCCAAGTTTGGCGTTATTTGGATAAGAAATGCAAAATATATTGTTAAATATATTAGGTAAAAGAAGCACACATTGGCTTTTGCCCCTCTAGCCGCTGGCCACTCCCCTTCTCAGACCCAACAAAAGCTTAGCTACAAAAGAGAGCGACATGCACTCGCTTGTGGGCGCTCCTGGTGCGTGCCTATAGCCTACTCCTGGTTGCTTGGCAACAGTAAACAGAAATTCTCCGGTACTACCTTCAAGCACGTCTTAAAAGTTACTTCAGAAGTATTGTTAAGTCACAAGAACGATGTTTTTGGATTTAAAAGTATTTATTTCTCGATAAAAGTAACAAAATATATGAGATAAAATGCCAAACTTA